>NW_016162217.1:28845-32938 GCF_001687245.7 Rhagoletis zephyria | reverse complement strand
TTATCGTGTAGCGGTAGCTTTCGGAAAGGTGGAAAACATATATTTAATAATTGCGCCGGGTATTTAATGTTCGGCTCCGCCCGAACTTAGACTTTCTTACTTGTTTAAACTATAATTTTATTTGTATCATGCTCGAAACCTTGTTTTACGGCTATTACTACGTTTATACGTAAGCTATTTGCAAATAAAAATAATTTGCAAATACCTAACTCACTGTTTATTCGATGGTGAAAAATTCTTTTTAAATATTGCCTGATTATAAAAAGGCAATAATATGACCATCGAAAAAGAAAATAAAGTTAAAAATGGCAACGTCTTGATTATAAAAAGGCAATAAGATGACCATAGAAAAAGAAAATAAACCTAAGAATGGCGGCGTCTTGCGCTTATTTGCAAATAGTACCACTAATCAATACTTATTTGCGTAATTTAGTTATTTGCAAATAAAAAATTAACTCAGCGTTTATACGGCAAATTTTACCATTTTGCAAATTGTTAACTACCATTTGTATGCAACCCCGCCTATCCTATATTCAAGTAGATGTAATTCGAAAAATTTAAACGGATTTCTTCAAATCAACCTAAGCTGCGGACATATTGCGAATTAATTTTTAAACATTAAACTACAGTATACAGTAAACCAGCCATTGACAATATGCTTATTATAAAATTGATACATGAAATATTGTGCATGTATAGGATTTTGTTGTCATCATATATGTAATATATGTAATGTAGTATTAAATATATGGTTGTCATTAACCCATAGGCAAATTTTTGTTGATATATTTGAAATGCAGGGTTGACCTCGCGAGAGTCCACCACGCTTTGAACAAAATGACTTTATGGGGGGTCATACGCATCACAAAACTGAAAACCGGACGACGAGGAAACTCATAGTTTACGAGTAATTTGTTGTTAAAGTTGCAAATTTCACCTAACAAAATGTACGATAACAAATCATTTCAAACAAATACAAGTGTGCAGAACACACACATTTTAACTAAATTAAGCTCTTTGAACGTTTATCTATTTTATATTAAATTAATTTCATTGTTTAACGATGAGGAACACGTTTATAAATTTGTTTATTTTCCATTAGGCAACCGNTCATTTCAAACAAATACAAGTGTGCAGAACACACACATTTTAACTAAATTAAGCTCTTTGAACGTTTATCTATTTTATATTAAATTAATTTCATTGTTTAACGATGAGGAACACGTTTATAAATTTGTTTATTTTCCATTAGGCAACCGAAATAGGGAACATCTAAAGAATACTGACCTTTGAGCTAGAGAAAAAAAAAGTGGGCGTGGCCCGCCCCCTTTTCCGGATTCTAACGGCATATCTTTTTTTTGGTGCAACTTGACAGGGGGGGGCTAAACGTGGAATTTTCAACATTTCCAAAAGCTTATATTTCGTTTACTACTATTGAACCGATTTTCTGAACATGGACACAGTTGGAAAGGTGATTGAAGGGCCTTTCATTCGATATATATATCTACATATGTATATAATGTATACACATTGCGAGAAAAGGTAAAAACGAAATTATGGCAGTTTTTTTTTATAAAAATGTATGTTTTTCTTTAAAAAATACTTAACTAACTATATTAATNTATATCTACATATGTATATAATGTATACACATTGCGAGAAAAGGTAAAAAACGAAATGATGGCAGTTTTTTTTATAAAAATGTATGTTTTTCTTTAAAAAATACGTAACTAACTATATTAATAGATATGTTTATCAGAAAGAGCACAAAAATACCGTTAATTTGATATATGACTTGTAGCAAAAAATTCTTGTGGACATCATATTTGAATAAATATATATAAAAATATAGTTTTATATGAAAAAGGAAAAGCGCCGCAGGCGAAAATTTGGAATAAAAAATCGCGCGATAGAAAATCTTACTATCTTTAGTTTTTACAAAAATTGAATTAAAATTAAAAAAATACTAAAGAAATATACATATACAAACCATTTTTTTTAATAACCTTATTTGTTATAAAATTGAGTTGTAGAATTAAATGGATAATTAATCAAGCTACGCTATCCACAGTATTTTCGCGTAAAATTCCTTTCTGCGTAGGCGGCCTTTGGCCGCGCTTAGGGATTATAACCCCCACTACGTAGAATTCTTCTTTTGTTGCCAAATAAAAGGTGCTGAACACCTTTTACAGAGAACATACAACAGTTGTTTTATTACACTGCTGGCAGTTGTAAGCTATATAAAATTAGACGCCAAATTAAAGGTATTTTTATGGTCTTTCCGATAAACATATTTGTTAATATAGTTAATTACGCATTTTTTTAAGAAAAACATACAATTTTATAAAAAAAATTGTCATAATTTCGTTTTTTTACTTTTTCTCAAAATATGTTTGCATTATATACATCTTACTCATATTATAAATGTGAAAGTTTGTATGTTTGGATGTTTGGAAAATCATCACGCGGAAACGACTGAACGGATTTGCATGAAAATTTGTACGCAGATAGCTTATGGGCCAGATTGGTTAATAGGCTATTTTATAAGAGTTGCTACCTGTTAAAAAGTTTAATTTATTTAATATGCGGGAACGACTGAATGGATTTGCATGAAAATTTGCACACAGATTGGTTATGACCTATATTGGAAAATAGTCTACTCTTCTTAAGAGTTGCCACCTGTTAAAAAAGTTTCATTAAATTAATACGCGGAAACGACTGAATGGATTTGCATGAAATTTTGCAAGCAGATAGCTTATGACCTACAGTGATAAATAGGCTAATTTTTTAGAAGAGTTGCCACCTGTTAAAAAAGTTGAATTAAATTAATACGCGGAAACGACTAAACGGATTTGCATGAAATTTTGCACACAGATACCTTATGACCTACGTTAGAAAGTAGGCTACTGTTTTTAAGAGTTGTCACCTTTTAGAAATGTTTAATTTAATTAATACGCGGAAATGAATGAACTGATTTACATGGAAGTTTTCACACAGATAGCTTATGAGCTAGGCTGAAAAATAGGCTACTTTTTTTAAGAGTTGCCACCTGCTAAACAAAGTTTAATTAAATTAATACGCGGAAAAGTCTGAACGGATTTGCATGAAATTTTGCAAGCAGATAGCTTATGACCTACAGAGGAAAATAGGCTAATTGTTTGGAAGAGTTGCCTCCTGTTAAAAAAGTTTTAATTAAACTAATACTCGGAAACGACTGAAAAGATTTGCATGACATTTCGCACAGAGATAGCTTATGACCTACGTTGGAAAATAGGCTACTATTATAAGAGTTATCACGTATTAGGAAACTTTAATTAAATTAATACGCGTAAATGACTGAACTGATTTGCATGAAAGTTTGCACACAGATAGCTTATGACCTAGACTGGAAAATAGGCTACTTTTTTAAGAATTGCCACTTGTTTGAAAATGAAATTTTGCTGAAAGATGGTTTATGACCTGGATTGAAAAATTGGCTACTTCCTTAACCGGTTTTCCGATCAGAACGAAATTTAGTACGCTTACTACGGATTTCGGAAGGATGGTCTTAGACTGAAAGTAAGTCCGGTAACTCAAGGCCCCTTTCATACAAATTGGAATTTTCATATTACATACATATCTCTGGAAGTATTTGTGGGGGAGAACTGAAACTTGGTATAGTGACATGTATGTGGAATCAATGTTGGAATTAATCATTTGATGTTTTAATCAGTTAGTTAATTCGACTAAATTCAATCTGATCACAGTTAAACATGATTAATTTTAATCTGACTAAACAGTTAATCGTAACCGCGATTAAAAAATGAATTTTTAATCATTAACTCTTAATTTGATCAAGTAGGCTTCGTGATTAATTAAGTTATGCTGGAATTTCCCTGTGCACACAAACCAAGTTAATCCGGTATGGCTAAGTCAGGTTTCCTCATCAATCTAAGCAATTTGGTGTGCATTTTCATTAAGATATATACCAACAAACGTTTTACAAACTAGGTTTGTAAAAGTTCCCAGTTTATGTATTACTAATAACAATAATTATAATTTTTTTATATTATGTGCTTTTTATAAGCGTAAAACACAAAATAATTACTATAAC
>NW_016162217.1:20478-24788 GCF_001687245.7 Rhagoletis zephyria | reverse complement strand
GGAAAAGGGAGAGCCGGGTTCGGCCTTATAATCTAAAGCTCTCTTGAGGCATTTGCTACAGTAATGAGAAGTGGTATTTTATCAAGGCCAGGTTACTAAATTTGAGTTGGAAATATTAGAACCCGCCGTGGCACCTCCAAGAAGGTTACACGTTCACGCGTCGTATACCTGGAACAATTTTAAGGTAAACTTAGAGAGATTGATATCTTTCGTATGCCTAGCGCGCAGACGAGATTTTATAATTTCATAGTTTTAAACGGCCTAAATACCTTAACTCGCTTAAAAAATAACGAGCTATAACGAAATGGGCACAGAAATAAAATCTAACATCATTAAATTGTTTTTCATATTTGTAAAAAAGCGCTTGGTGAACCCGCGGGTAAAAGCTAGTAGATATATATTCAATTACCTTTCCAACTGCCAATAAGCCTTTGAAAATGTTGGAAATTCCACGTTTAGCCCCCCTAGCGCCGCCCCTGTCAATTTGCACCAAAAAAAAAGTTTACCATTAAACTCAGCAGAAAGGGGTGCACCATGTCCACGTTTTCTTTTTTCTCTAGCTCAAGGCTCGGTATTCTTTAGGAATGCCCCGAAATAGTATGTAGGTATGTATGTATGGACAACAGCCATGGGTAACACTGCGGTGAGCGTCGCAATTAAACCAAGAAATACATGAGACACACATACAACTGCGCTATTGCGCTGATTTAGTGCGCTGGCACCACAGGTGGCGCCGGAGTTTTTGAGCTAGCGCCATTAAAATTGCGCTGTTACCCATGGCTAATGGACAATGACCGAAACAAAGATGGCCGCACGTGTGAGTAACGTGTTGCCAGAATATGTTTCAAAATGTGTTGCCAGATGTTCAAAGCGTAAGAATATTATAAGGGCTATTTTATTATGAGTATTATGTATGCAGATAATGTCATTTTTCAGTAAAATAATAACAATTATTGATAGTATAATCAAAGAACGTAAATCTATAAAAAGGGACAACTCGTTACTTTGAAAATGTGCCGCGACGATTTTGACCGTATCTGAAACGTTTGCAACAGGAATTCGTCTCCGTTTTGACTCTGTCCGCGGCGGATTTTTTATATTCGCCTCGAATACGGGAAAGACAAGCAAAACAGAAGAAAAGCGGCAAATGTGAATTTCTGTGGTTAATTTGCACAAGTGGTTGGAGAAATGTTATTTAATCTGGAAAATATATAAATTAAAGTGTTAAATATAGAATATTCAGTGCATGTGTAAAAGACGAAGATGCTTGTATGTGAAAGTGTCCATATCAATAATAAAAGTGTTTGTCAACAAGTGCCGATTGTTGGCGTGTGTGGATTAAAGTGATCATTATTTTAAACAAAATCAGTGTACTTTTATATAAAAATGCATTAGTTCAATAAGAAATCTATGCCTTTATATATGTGTGTACTTATATTTTGTTTTCATCAGGAAATAGATTTGAAGAAGTGTGGGAAAGTTATGTTTCGAGCCATTTGGTGGATAAAGTGTGTTTGTTACCGCATATTAACAAAACTAATGTTTATTATATACAAATTGCATTAGTCTACCATAAAATCTATGCATTTGGTATATGAATTCGCATACGTTTTGTTTTCATCGGGCAAGAATAAATATTTTCCAATTTTTTGTTTATATTCATGGAAAAAAATAAACGCGTAAATTTGAAACATAAGTTGTCTCCGTCTTTCTCACATACTCCGCCGAAACAAATGCTAAATGTGAAACATAAGTTGTCTCCGTCTTTCCCACGTCCACCGCGACGAAATACGCATGACATATTTACGCGCATACATACGTACATATATATGTACGCTTACAGTAGGCTGCACCTAACATGAACATCTTGTAGCTCTATTTTGCTTGTTACCGAATATTTTGTAACCAGCAAATTTTGTTACCAAGCATTGTTACCACTTCTTGTAACCGAAATTCTAGGTACCTTGGTTACGTTTTAATTTATTCAGCATTTCAGCTATGAAGTTTTGTAGAAATTCTGTTGTTGCATATTTCATGGGGCAATATTTTGTTACCTGCTTATAAGATGGAAACGAAATTTTCCAGCTACAAAAGTTCACAGAATGCGAAAAGGGTTTAATAAAGAGAGGATTTTTATTTTCCGGTAACAGGTCTATTCTGCACGAAGATTTTGTAACCGGAAAATTTTATTACCAAAAAATGTTATCAGTTCTTGTCACCGCGATTCTAGGTACGTTGGTAATGCAGTTAAAATATTCAGCAATTCAGCTATGAAGAATTGTGCAAATTCTGGAGATGCATATTTCACGGGGCAATACTTTGTTACCAGCTTATGAGATGGTAACAAAATTAACCGGTTACAAGAGTACACAGAATGCGAAAAGGGTTTAAAAATTGACAGGAACTTTTTTTACCGGTTACAAATTTTTTATTACCAGCGCAGAATAGACCTGTAAAAAAAAATTTGATTACCAACGCAGAATATATTAATGTATGATTTTGTGTTTGAAGCTTTTCATGATAGTAAACAATATTTGTGTTACCAACGCAGACTAGGTCTGTATATATACACTCACTTATACATGCTTCAGAGCTTTCCAATTAACAATAATGCAAAATAATAAAATTTTTTGAATTGGTATACATGTCGCTCGAAGTCTCTAGAGTCAACTGTAAAGAAATCGTAAGCGATCGGTCTACGAAAATTTTAAAATTTATGACCGAAGTTCTGAAGGCGACCTTGTTGCCACATTACATTAGTGGTTAAACCACTTTTGTATGTGATTTTAGAGGTTTTGACTTTAGATCAAAATACATAGGCCACTTGTGCAAAAAATGTATGTTTATTTTGTTTTTTATTAAAATAAAATATTAAACAACTAATTAATAATATGAAAGTTTGAAGAAATAATGTGATTTAAAGGTTTAGAGAAATAATATCTTGTCTCGAGATAAGTTATTTTTGCAAATGTCCTCAGATATTCCTGCGGAGTAGCCACTTTTCATTTGACTGGCTGTGATTTATTCAATTTTACATTTTAGAATTTTTGTGGCCCTCGCGAAAAAGTTGAGCTTGTTGGCAATGCGTTTGCGGGGAGATGTATGACCATTGAATTTATGAATGAATGTGTTTGACCTCGAAGAATATACGCATGCGTCTATGAATGAAATATTTGTTGTTGTGTTTTAGTCCATATGCGCTTTTACATACATACATATGTATCTACGTACGCATATTGGAATGATTGTAGATATGTTTGGAGGGAAATCGCATGCGAATATTTGGCCAAATTATTTATTATTATTATTTAATTTATTGATTATAAATGTACATTTTGGTGGGTAATTTCATTCATAATTATTACTTTACAACTTCCATATTAAACAGGAAGTTTGTAAAGGTCATGTATAGCGCATGCACTTAATTTACTTACATTTGTTTAAAATTATTAGATAAATTAATCTATGCACATGCACATGCCAAAGAACGTAAATGTATAAGCAGCGACAACTCGTTACTTTGAAAATGTGCCGGGACGATTTTGGCCGTATCTGAAAGGTTGAGATGAGGAGTTCGTCTCCCTTTTGACTCTGTCCGCGGCAGATTTTTGGATTTCGCCTCGAATGCGGAAAAATCAAACAAAACAGAAAAAAAGCGGCAAATGTGAATGTCGGTGATTATTTTGCACAAGTGATTGGAAAAATGTATTTCAATTTAGAAAATACATAAATGGAGGTGCAAAATATAAAATATTCAGTGAATGTGTAAGATACTGACGTGCCTTATTGTGAAAGTGGCCTTATCAATAATAACAAGTAAGAAAGTCTAAGTTCGGGCGGAGCCGAAATTTAAATACCCGGCGCAAGTATTAAATATATGTTTCTTCACCTTTCCGAAACCTACCGCTAGATGGTAAGCCGGGGTGTATCAATTTTGAGTAAATTGGCGTCCTTCAATTTCGAAATATTGAAGTTTCAAGTATTTCTGAAATTTACCGTTATATGAAAAGCGGCCGTAATTTTAGTCCGATTTCAATAATTTTCAACGCTTTGCTTTCATGTGGCAAGTACAATAACCACACCGAGTTTGGTACAAATTGGTAGAACGGTTACCGATATACATATATGTGATCATAAGTGGGCGGTGCCCCGCCCGTTTTCCAAAATTGTACCATAAAAGTATTTCTTGGTAAAGAACTTTTGCAAGCATCAATTTTGAATAAATTAGCTTCAATATTTACTGATTTATCGAAGATTTTATATTTCTCTAAATTACCGTTATATGGGATGTGGGCGTGGTTATTGTCCGA
>NW_016162217.1:5407-13490 GCF_001687245.7 Rhagoletis zephyria | reverse complement strand
GAGTAGTCCACTTGCAAACAGCGTTATGTGATTTTATAATAGTAAGCCATAAATTAAAAAAAACGTCTACAACAACAAGTAACATCCAAATTGTATATTTCTTTTTATTATCTGAAAATTTGGATAAATAAGAGCCTAATAACATTAAAAATCAAAATCTCAATATGGTAGTTTTTGCAAATTTTATATATAGAAATTAAATATAGCGAGTTTTGAAAGAGTAAGTTTTATATAGCCAGCTTTTTTAAGCTTTTCGCGTTCTCTCTTCCATGAAGGTTGGTCTGCTTCTTTTTTAAGACGTCTTCCACTACGCACCGAAACTACCACGTTTTTTTGCAGTTTCTAAGTTCATCAGAAGATGGAGACTTTTGAACTTGTATAAATACGTACAATAAGGGCCGTTTGCACCATGTCTAGAATTAAGTCGTTATGCAACTTGATGCTAGTGTCCTAGGAATCTGTTAAGCTTCCGTAACGGCCAACGCACAGATAATCTTAAAGTCTTGTTACCGTAAATGGTATGCGTGCATGAATGCAGTAATGGTCTAACTCCCAGTTAAACATCTTTATCGACGTTATCGACACCCATCATATAACATGTGATCGATAAAGCAGTTAACGTGCTTAACTGAAGGATGTACCTCCAGTTATAGCTGAAATACAATGCCGGCGAACGGCGAACTCACCACAGCGAAATTCGCGCTTTCAAAATTAGAACACCCGCAAGCATATGAAATTGAACACAGCCAAAGCGAAATGCGAAGTTCGCTTGGCGGCGCGGCGTTTCATGGCGATAGATTTATTTCTATCGCCCTGCTGGGCGATGACAGCTGTGCGTGCCAAAGGTGGCCGTATTTGTTTTTTGCTTTCAAAGTTTTAAAAGAAAACAACCTGAACACGATTTTTTTTTGTTGTTTGAAAAATATAGTTGTGGGTTCGTTAAATCTGGCTTGAAACAAATTATTTATAATAATCTTTCTTTGTTTTACAATTTATATTTATTATCATTTCCTCATTTCTAAATATGGTTTAGTTTTTTCTAAATATGGTCCCCCAAATTATAAAGGCGACCAAATGGGATCAGCTGTTTTCGCTACCGCTCTAATTCTGTTTAAGTAGGCGAAATAGCTGGGCGAACGGTGAACGACAGCATCGCCCAGATCGGCGAAGTTTGCCGTTCGCCGGTATTGTATTTCAAGCATTAGCGTTAAATAGACATGGTGCAAACGGCCCTAAGTATTATAGCGACTTTTGAAAGTGTATAGATACATACCATACATTTGACAAACCAAGCGAAATTTCCCTTTGTTTCAAGCCATTTGTGCTGTGTATGGGGGTGCTTGAAGGTTTGACAAGCCGCTTGAGGGAAATTTGAGCAAAAAATCAAAATTTTTTGATTTTCTGGCCGCCATGTTGATGTTTGATCAAACCGCTTGCGTTGTGTATAGCAAAATCGCCTCATTCGCAATGAAATTTTCACCGAGTAAGGACGTAAGAGAGGAAAATGAAAGAAAACCATAATATTTAGCATTGCGAACTGGAAGAAAACTAAAATTCTTTGCTTGAACGAGTCAATTGATAAAATAAATTGAATATTGCAATATGGGTATCAAACTGAAGAGGTTTTGGAAAGTTTACTTAGTTTTTACACCAGACAATATTGTCAAGACAATTATGTCAAAATGATGTGTTTGTTGGAAACACGGCGAATTCATATTACAACAAACACATAATTTTGACATAATTGTCTTGACAATATTGTCCGGTGTAACCTAGGGTTTACTGCTGAAATTATTTTTGAGGAGGGCCACCTGCCTGAACAATTTCATTAAATTAAATTGATAAAATAAATGAAATATTAAAAAACGACTATCAAACAGCACAAAAATACGTTTAAGGCCTTCACTGCTTCACGTCCGGTATTTGCTAGTTTTAAAATAAAAATACATCAACAACACGTTTTTGCTTAGCGGCGTTCAATGTATGTAGTTTACCTTTTGTCTTTGACGTTTCTCCACTATTTACCAAAAGTAAGCGATAATTCACGGTTGCAGATGGAGAAGTTATCTTTTTAATATAGGATTATTTTATAACTTGGTTGTTGAGGAGAAATTTTGTACTCTTAATTACGTATTGGATAGTTCACCTCCAAAAAGCAGAAAATCTGTTCATAAGTATGTCGCTAAACAAAAATTTACCGATATATGAAAAGCGGCCTCAGTCCGATTTCAATAATTTTCAACGTTTTGCTTTTATGTGGCAAGCACAATAACCATACCGAGTTTGGTACAAATTGGTAGAACGGTTACCGAGATACATATATGTGATGTGTTTTCCGAATTTTTATCATAAACGTATTTCCTGGTAAAGAATTGTTGCAAGCATCAATTTTGAATAAATTAGCTTTAATATTTCCTGATTTATCGAAGATTTCGTATTTCTCCAAATTACCGTTATATGGGATGTGGGCGTGGTTATTGTCCGATTTTAAAAATTTTCGGCTATTTGGTATGCTGTACCCAGGCCAACAACTGTGCTAAGTTTGGATGAAATTGGTGCAGCGGTTACCAAGATACACACATGTAACCATAAGTGGGCGTGGTTACGCCAATTTTCCAAAAATTGATAATATTCTGATTTTTCGTCTAAAAATGATTGTAAATATCTATTTTGAANACCATAAGTGGGCGTGGTTACGCCCATTTTCCAAAAATTGATAATATTCTGATTTTTCGTCTAAAAATGATTGTAAATATCTATTTTGAATGAATTATCTTCAGTAGTTACTAAAATATCGCAGTTTTCGTATTTCTTAAAATTACCGTTATATGGGAGGTAGGCGTGGTTATTGTCCGATTTTGCCCATTTTCAATACCATCCGTCCTACACCCGAGAGAAGTGCACGTACAAAGTTTCGTTAAGATATCTCAATTTTTACTCGAGTTAAGGGACACTCAAACAGACGCGGTATTGGAAGTGCGGTACAAGGCGGTACATAACTATACTATACTGAGTGTCCCTTTATGGTGTGCACAGACGGACGGACAGACAGTCACCGCTTAATCGATTTCTCTTTTCATTCTGATCATTTATGTATGCATTTGTCTATATCTATCTCGATTCGTTTTGCCTGTTACAAACAACCGTTATGTGAACAAAGTTATAATACCCTTGTGCACAAGTGCGCTCGGGTATAAAAATGAATGCATATACATATATGTACGTGTGTGTGTGTCTTTTATAGGCGTCCAAAGTACTAAACCGATGTTTATGAAGTTTTTACAGCAGATTAATGTGATCCCTGGGGGAAACTCTATTAATATTATTATTTTTAAAGATAAAGTACACGCCTCTAGCAGAGAGAACATTTTTATTCGTCATATCTCCCCAACTTGTTGATGCAGATTAATGATACTTGGGCAAGAATGATAGAATACAAGATTGCGCCAATCGAAAAAAATTTTTCCTTTTCTTCCACACTTGCCAACTCCATTCTCGNTTGGGCAAGAATGATAGAATACAAGATTGCGCCAATCGAAAAAAATTTTTGCCAACTTTTCTTCCACACTTGCCAACTCCATTCTCACCTCCGACAAGCTCTTACGCAAGGACTCCACTTCCCAGTCATGCCTTTCCTGCTGCAAATGCGCTTCTCGCTTTAAAGCCGCAATCTCGCTTTGTTGCCTGCTGTGTTCGCTTTTGAGAAAAGCGTTTTCGCGTAATGAAGCTCGTCTACATAAATACGTATAAACAAAAAAAAATTTAATATGGTTTGTATAGATATATATATATGTATGTATGTAGATTTAATTAAACTTTGAACTTACAATTTTTCTTGCAGATCTTCAACCTCCTTAAGCGTGCTGTCATAGTAAAACGCCTTGCTAGGTGTGGCACGATGTGGGGAACACAGAGGCGTCAACGCATCTGGCAATATGCCACAGTTCTCCTCGTCAGCGCGGTTATGGCCCATAATACCTTCGGCTTCTGAAATGTACTTTTTTATAACTAGGAGAACTTCAACTATATAAACTTGTAATGCCTTTGGAAGTGGACTGCTCCAGTAGATCGCTCACAATGGTTTTGTACACTTGCTGCTGGGCTTCCTTGTCAGGATCTAGTATTTCCGCAGCAGGCTTGAAAATTGTCGGCACAACGCCCCGCTTTAGTTTACGCTTTTTAGCGTAGCCTAACACAATTTAAAACATTTCTTTTAATAAAAAGCAGTATTAATGAAAAGTGAAAAATATAAGCTTCCGGGGGGTTTCATATTTACGATGAGGGCGGCTACCTTTCGTGAAATTTACTCCTGAGTCACACCATCCTCACGAAATCCAATAAGCGCTTATTGGCGAATTAAATAGTATAACTTACCCATTTTATATTGAAGCTCGTTCTCGAAGTCATCAGTGGTGAAGTGTTTTACACAGATGACGCTGGTTCGGGCGTTGAAAATCGTCCACCAACTCAATGTCGGCCGGAAAAGTAAAAAAAGCGCACCCAGATCCTTTAGCACTTACACTAGCACAATTAACCACTGCACTCATTTTTTTCTTTAATTTATAACTTTTTTTTATCAGTTTTCACAAAAAACAAAACAACGCTCAAAGTCTTCCGAATTTGTAAATTTGTAAAGTTGAAATAACCTAAAACGTCACGAACCAGAAAATGTAAACAAAAGTATTGTGTGACGTCAGCGAATGGGTGGATGCTGTCAAATCGACGAAGAGAGTGTTAGCGGTCCGCGAATGGCGCGACCTTTATTTTCTGGATCGTGCGTGCATATGTGGTTTGTTGATGCTCTCTAAACACAAACGCGTGAAAGGCAAACGGTCTAGCGAAAGTTGGTGTCCTTGACGCGGGGCTAGATCTTAAGTGGTGACATGGTTGCCCTAAGTTGTTTCCATGTCGGCATGAACTAACAGGGATGCTTTGCATGGGAACCTGTTTAGGACATATGCTTACGCAGTTTCCGATGTGAAGATTACCGTACCAACTAGCCCAGGGGGGTTTCGCATTGCGAGGCTACGGGTGTCACAATCCCGGGTACCCCAGTTAAAGGCTACCAATCCTGAGTCGGGCATGAGGCTCAATTGGTAGAAGAGCTGCTGCTTTCGAAGTCATACCTAAGACTTTAAAAAGGTACCACGGGGAGTAGGGGCCCCCATAGTATCCTATATTTACTATGGCCTACTCTTTGGTTGCGGCCCTTCGGGGAGTAACGTGGTGGTTGTGGTTTAATACCAAAATGCTGGAGAACTCAAGAGTTCGATGTGGAGTTGCATTGCAACCGGGTGCCATGACCCAAAGATTGGCAGCGGCTTTAGGTAAGCTTCGGCTTCACCAAGGCGGTAAGTGTGTCACCCCACACTGCCATTGGAACTGAGATGCTTGCATTTCAGGGCAATGATTAAGGCAAAAATTTATCCGTTGAGTTTTGGACTCCGTGGAGCTAAAACTGCATTAAATTGCAGTAGGTTCCCACGTTAAACCAAAACTACATCTAGCAATGCGTGGTATTGCTGATCAACTTAATACTTTATTTAAATATAAGGGTTGCTCACAGTTCGAGTGTGTTATCTTGTAAAAGTTGCCACCTTTTAACTTTAGAAGTAAACTGTGAATACCCTAATTTATTTATGTACAAGTCTACAAAATCTTATTACTTTTAAAGCGATTTTTAATCTTCGTTGCTTAAGACACATTGTTACAATTTCTTCTTGTGTTGGAATCGGCACATCGTTAACCCTCTAGTAGGCCAATTTTTTTATGAGTTGAAACATTCAGGAATGGGTGAATTTAGCACGAGAAATCCAAAAATGATGTCCATTTCGATCTGTGACAGTAACTTTTTCCTACAGGGGGGAAAACCAAGACCGTCTGGAGACGGGCTCGCCGATATACTTACACATATTTTCAGCTTTCTCTTACACAATGTAGACCTACGAACCGGCAATCCCGTCTGCAGACGGACAAAAATGCAAACTGGGTTTTTATATGTCGGCAAGCCGGTCTGTAGACGGTCTGTGTTCGAAAGCAATTTTCTCCATTTCGAATGGTGACATAATTACAAAACTTATATTAAAATACGGTGCTTTTAACAACGAAATCCACCAAATTTTTTTATATCAAAAAAGTTTTCAAAAGAAAAAATTTCTTTAATTACGAAATTACTAAATAGCAAGAAATAATTAATTTTAACCGTGTTTTCAAAATCTGTAATTCAACTGCCGATTAAAATAAAACGGATTGACATAACGGATTAAAGTTTACACCGCCGTAAGGGTACGATTTTTTTCTATGCTATGTAAATTTTTTTTAGATTTTTAGTTTTTGGTGGGTTTCATGTCCACTAACAGCAGAGTGAAAAATTTTTCTATATTCTGAAAAAAATAGCATGAAATGTTAACTACTCTTGCAAAAGTCGCTATAATACTTATTTATACACTTTCAAATGTCTCCTCTTCGTATGAACTTAGAAAACTGCAAGAAAACGTGGTAGTTTCGGTGCCTAGTGGAAGAGGTCGCAAAAAAGAAGCAAACCAATCTTCCTAGAGGAGAGAACGCGAAAAGCTAAAAAAAGCTAGCTATATAAAAGTTACTGTTTCAAAACTTGCAATATTAAATTTTTAAATATAAAATGTGCAAATCTACCATACTGCAATTTTATTTTTTTAATAGTATTAGGCTCTTATTTATGCAAATTTTCAGGTAATAAAAAAAGATACAGTTCGGATGTTACTTGTTGTCGTTGACGTTTTTTTTAAATTTATGGTTTACTCTTATAAAATCACATAACGCTGTTTGCAAGTGGACTACTCATATATTCATTAAAAGATAATTTGTCATCCGTCTGAAATAAAAAAATTTTAAATCAGAAGAATAAAATAGTATTGTGTTATTAATTCAAAAGTAAATAATTGTAGTTCAATGACGAAGGAGGTGGGATCTATCCCCCCAAATCCCCTCCTGGCTACGCCACTGCATCTACGCATCTTGCATCTTGATGGCTGTCGCAATTTAACACACAGCACTTCATTTTATTAGTTTTTACGCAGTCTTCAACTCCAAAATCGCTCACAAATTGCAAATTAACACAATATAAACTGATTTTTCACTTATAATTCAAATTTCTCTTTCGATGATTTGTAAACAAAGGTTTATTTACAAGTTACCACAACTGTCAAAATCGGCAAAACCAAAGTAGCGGTACCACTAACGGCGCCACCTTTGTTCGCTGCACCATGTGCTTGACCAGGGTAGCACGTTTGCTGACCTGCTTCTTGCTGAACTTCAGCTACGACTCGGGGACACCAGGCAGCTTCCTATAAGGTTGTTTGCCCTTTGCTTCGGGCTTCCTACCGGCCGTGGTGGCAGTCATCTTAACTTGTAACTTAGCACGTTGAGAAGGCGAAAAAAAGTTCGCCAAATGTTTGGAGCACATCTTAACTAACGCCACTCGATTAACAACATTTATATTAAACACAATTTCAATTAATTAATTACTTTTTTAATACATAGGTATGCTGCAACCAGGCACTGAATTTCCCAAATTCTATCTTGCTTATCAGCATAATTTTCCAAATGTGCCTGCGCTGCTACTTCGTACTAATCACTTCATTTTCCAACTGCGCCTTCTTTTTTGACTCAACATATCCTAAAAAGACATAAAATTTAAATTAAACAATAGAAATCGAAAAAATTAGCAAATAAAATACTCACTTCGTTTTGTTTTGTTGTCAAATTTCTGCACAATATAACCAGTAACCAACCTTCGGTGAATTTGGCGACTGCCTTCCTCGGGGATGAATATGCTAGGGATGAAATTATTGGGACACACGCCTTCCAAGCACGCAGGGTTGCTTTTAAAAAACAAAAAATAATTAACTCCAAATAGTTTCAAAAAGTATAGTGTAAAACGAAACTTATTGAATAATTCCACATAAAATGGTATACATAAATGACGCATTTTCTAAACGATTTAAATTAAACGCATTTGCGAATTGATAGAAAAGTACTACGGATTGTAAATTTTTGTTAACTATGAGGTGAATGAAAATTTTCAACCCGGCCTGATGGTTTG
>NW_016162217.1:0-5256 GCF_001687245.7 Rhagoletis zephyria | reverse complement strand
GTACGCCATGTATAAATTTTAACAATACACAAAAATAGAGTTTTCGCACGAGCGTTTGTTTGTGGTGGTTTTTTGGTTTTTCAACACCATTTATAATTTTCTTTTAATAAAATCACGATTTGACAAATACTTAAATTTATTTATCTAATAATAATACAGCACACAACCCTGAAATCTAAGAAAAAGTCTGAGGAAGGCCATTAAATAGCAGCACACAACCCCGTGCCTTCCTCAGGAGTGAATATAACTACAACAACAACGACTACTACAACAACAACCCAAAAAGGTTGGTTACTGTCTATACTGTGAATTTCTGAGAACTGTGAATTCACCACGATGCAATACAGAAAGGACCCGGGATGTAATTTTAAGTAAACCTATTATTCAGTGGCAATGCGCAGAGCGTCCCGAGTGGAAAAATTAAATTGCATCAAATATAACATTAAACAGTGGTTCTAATCCATTTTTCATATTATTAATCAGAGTATATACATTAAGGGCCGGTTACTCAGGGCCGGTTGTTCAATGTCTGGTTATCACTACTTGCCGGTTAAACATCATAATCGACGATTTCGACATCATGCATATAACATGTGATCGATAAGCAGTCGGAGCTTCTACCTCCGATTTGTGCTAATCAGACATTGAACAACCGGCCCTCAATGTCTGGCTAACACTAATCTGCGGTTAAACATCGTTATCGACGTCTTCCACTCCATGCATATAACAGGGAGTGGATAACGTCGATAACGATGTTTAACCGCAGATTAGTGTTAACCAGACATTGAGTAACCGGCCCTAAATGGTATTTCTTTCAAAAATTAATGCACTATACGGATATTTTTTTTTTAATATTTCTTAAGTTTCTTGCGTTGGTGCTGAAAAGCAACCATGCGTGTAAGAAATTGTATGCTACCTAAAATTTCACCTCTGGAAACTTTATCCCCATCAAGGACTTCACAACAGTTTTTTTTACTGAATATACTGAGATTTGCAGGACAGCGCGCAATGCGCTGGTGTTCAGTCATCCTCTAATTTCTTTTAGGTATCGATATTACAAAGAGCCAATTTACACGACGACTTTTCACCCTGCGTTTTTGACACGTTCCCTTTTAAAAAGTCTTCGAAAATCCTCGCGCATTTACACGATGACTTTTGCTTTGCGGCGTTTCTTGCGTATTTTTGACATTTAAGCATCAAATTTTCTTTGGTCAACTCTTTCGTCCTTATTTTTAAAGCGGAGCGAATCGCGAACTCAAAGCAAAAATACGAAAAAGTGAACTCGATAAAGCTCGTCGGCGATTTCAAGCATCCGTTGTTGGTTACCCCAGCAACGAGTACATGTGTGAGTGTCGGGTTGAATGTCGGGTGCTTGAAGCTTGCCCGGCGACACTCAAGCATAAAGCGTCAACACCATTTGCAATAAAATTTCGTAGTGGGCGGACGTAAACATGTCTTCTTCGGATGACGATTTTTTGCTACTTGCCACTGCAGTAGTTTTATTAGAAAAAAAGAAAAATATGCTTCGCACTTAGTATTCCACAAAGCGGGTAAGGACGCATAAGTTTCAATAAACCGCAACGTAAAATCTTTATCTTCCGCGAACTTGCTCATTTTACATATCACAACAAACTAACTCACTAATGCTTGTCAACGCTTTGCGCCACTATCAAACAGACCGCTTGTCAAGCGGTCGCGTTGATGGAAAATCAAAAATTTTTGATTTTCCATCAACACGAGCCGACAACAAGTACGTATGACACGACGATCTCCGATTGCCTCGGTTGCTGGGGTAACCAACAACGGATGCTTGAAATCGCCGACGAGCTTAAAAGCGAAACGTCAAAAAAAACCCATCGATTTCGCGTGCGTGCTTGCCTACCCCGCTGACTTCGCTACACTTCTTGCCAACAAGCTCGACACGCATGACTTTTCACCCTGGGTGTAAATTGGCTCTAAGTCAACGCGCTGCTCAGTCATACAAAGCAGCAGTATTGATGTGAGTATGCAACAGTTGGCGGAATTATACCAGGTGAAGTAATTAGAGCGAGAAGAAAGATTTTGACACTGCCTTATTTGAATAGTGAAATGTCGAAACAGAAGAAATAGATGGCAGGCACGTGTTCAAGGGTTTCGTGCAACAAAAAGAGTTGTTGTGTTGCGCCATTCAATATTAAAAAAAAATTTAATGTGGTTAAATGCGCTTTTTTATTAACATTGTATGCAGCTCTCAAGAAAACGGTCAAGAAAAAATTATTTCGCGTGTGTGTCCAAGGAATTTTGACATTTTTGATACTTCACAACCTGTTGCCTCACTCTTTCCTCAAGAAATAATGGAACGGGCATATATTTCTGTTGCAAACCCGGGTTGCCTTGTGCTCTTTTTTCACAAAAAACTTTAGAAAACCGTAGTAGAAAGAAATTTGACTCAAGAAAATTTCTTAGCCATTTCTTGTACGTCATTTTATATGGAGTTTTTGCTTTTCTTGAGAGCTGCATACAGGCCTTTAAGTTGAAAAACTACATACATATTTCGCCAGCCAAAAAATGTTTAAATAAATACATAGCATCTTGCTATAAGATTTATTTATAAAGACGGTATATGCTTATGGCCTTATTCATAAAAAATAAAATAGATGTAAAGAGCTCTATACAGTAACATTAAGGGCCGGTTACTCAATGTCTGGTTAACACTAATCTGCAGTTAAACATCTTTATCGACGTCTACGACTCCATGCATACAACATGGAGTCGGTAACGTCGATAACTATGTTTAACCGCAGATTAGTGTTAACCCACGATTGAGAGAATACAAAGGTTGCGCCGATCTCGGACCGCTATTCCTCTCTTAACGAATTTGACAGAATCGTGGTTTGCATGACGTCACACTTGTGCAACTTGTTTACGTTTTCCTTGCAACATTTTTTCTTCTTCTTCCATTCTTGCTCACGTTTTGGCATTTCTCTCTCGCAATTGCACCAGTGTGACGTCACCCAAAAGTTATTCTCAAAAATCCTCTCTGATCGGCGCAATCTTGTATTCTATCATTCTTGGTGTTAACCAGACATTGAGTAACCGGCCCTAAAACAAATAGATTTGTTTACTTTTTAAGAATTTTGGTATAAAATTTAACTTAAATTTTTGTGCACCCATCTCTTTTTCTGTATATTATTCTCAAATTTTTCTTTTCCTTAATACTCATTTGACTGAGTTTCAATTACATAGCCCCAGTAAAAATCATGATAAAAACATTAGAAAGTAAAATTCTCTCAATACGTCGGCCATGATTTTTTTCTGACGTTTGCAAACATTTTAAAATCATATACAATTGAAAATAAAAAAATGAAATTGTTCACAATTGTTGTTTGAGATTAAACATGAGAATGTGTGTGTGAGCTTGAGTTCGAATTTTAAAATTATATTGCTGNTAGCCCCAGTAAAAATCATGATAAAAACATTAGAAAGTAAAATTCTCTCAATACGTCGGCCATGATTTTTTTCTGACGTTTGCAAACATTTTAAAATCATATACAATTGAAAATAAAAAAATGAAATTGTTCACAATTGTTGTTTGAGATTAAACATGAGAATGTGTGTGTGAGCTTGAGTTCGAATTTTAAAATTATATTGCTGGCAAACGTCAGACTGTGTCAATGATTTTACCTTGTAATGTTTTTATCATGGTAAAAATCAAAATATTTTATAGATTTCCTCCTTCGCTCACTTCTCGCATGCTTTGCTACATTGTTTTCCGGCGTTTCCTCTGTGAACTTTTATAACTACATTCATAAAAATATTACTAATTTTGTAATTTACTTTTGAGCTATAGGCCGTATGTTAAATAAAACATTAAATGTTTTTCTGCTTTATTTACTTTTTAGTTTTATTTTGGTCGATATTTCGCCTTCAGTCTGAAGGCATCTTCAGGAACTATTAGCTTTGTCCGGTCAACAAGTAATAGTTCCTGAAGATGTCTTCAGACTGAAGGCGAAATATCGACCAAAATAAAACTAAAAAGTAAATAAAGCAGAAAAACATTTAGGGCCGTTTGCACCATGTCTAGTTAACGCTAACTGGAGGTACATCCTTCAGTTAAGCACGTTAACTGCTTTATCGATCACATGTTATATGATGGGTGTCGATAACGATGTTTAACTGGGAGTTACAATTAACTAGACATGGTGCAAACGGCCCTTAATGTTTTATTTAACATACGGCTTATAGCTCAAAAATAAATTATTAAATTATACTAAACGGCCAATAAGCAACACTATCATTACTAATTTTGGTTTATTACTTTTTTTTCATCTTGCTATTGCTGAATATCAAAAGGGAATTAATAAATAATAAAAAGTTAGTAACAATTTTAGTGAATGGTTCTTGCAAATAATAGTATTTTGTGGTTGAAATGACTTGATCGCCGGCAGGAACTAATCAACTTTTTTGCCAAAACCAAAGCAGACGGGAAGGAAAAATACGCGCTACTGCTCACTAAATTTTTAAAAATCAATTTTTTTTTCACTTAATTGTTATATTTTTCTTCATTGTGGTAAATTTCTGGTAAATTTCCACATCATCACAACAGCTGGCTGTCAAATCGAAACCAAAAAAGATACCACAACATTCAGGGCGCAATCTTCTTTTCTATGATTATTGTACTGCTACTTTGAATTTCTCAATTTTGACAATTCTGATCTAAAAGTAAACGAAACCTCAGAAACTTTAAGTGCACTGTAATTCACTAATACCTACTTCCACAAAAATCACCTTTGGTCGTATTTTCCTTGTTAAAAGTTATTTTAAATCATATATTTTTATCGCCTTATTCATAAAAAATAAAAATTTTAAAAAGCTTTTTAAATTGCCGTTTGCAAACATTTTTCAATTTATAAACCTTTTTTAAAGCTACTTTAGTTTTTTTGAATAAGGCTATTAGAATTTAGCACAATTAAAGCACGTTCCCTATCGAAAAATTTATTGTTAAGAAAATTGGCTAGTGTCACATTTTCTTTCAACATCTAATTCGACTTTGTTTACTTTTTATTACAGATATGTCATCGCCGCCAGGACGGCGCAATCTTGTATTCTATCTTTCTTGTCAAATATGTATAATAATAAATATATATATATATATTATATTAAAGAACGTTTACAGAAGAAGAAGAACGTTTAAAGAAGATATACGCTCTTTGATTATATCTAACTGTCATACTACTATTAATGGTAACCATATTCTTTAAAATCGTTTCAATTCGT
>NW_016162216.1:36543-44815 GCF_001687245.7 Rhagoletis zephyria | reverse complement strand
CTTCAGTAGTTACTAAAATATCGCAGTTTTCGTATTTCTGGAAATTACCGTTATATGGGAAGTGGGCGTGGTTAAAGTCCGATTTCGCCCATTGGAATTAAGGGAAACCTACATACCAAATTTCGTTGAGATATCTCAATTTTTGCTCGAGTTATCGTGTACACGGACCGACGGACAGACGGACGGACAGACAGACATGGCTTAATCGATTTCTTTTTTCATCCTGATCATTTATGTATACATTTGTCTATATCTATCTCGATTCGTTTTGGCTGTTACAAACAACCGTTATGTGAACAAAATTAATATACCCTTGTGCACAAGTGCGCTCGGGTATAAAAATATTCCGACGAACTGATAACCTCCTCCTTTTTTGGAAATCGGTTAAAAAGGAGCAAATTCTGTTAACAAAATTCTGGAGACTTTTTAAAAAAAACAAACTTATTGGACTTTGCCACATTTTTTTGTTTTTTTGGGAGGCCAGATTTCAAATCGGTGAAGTAGGTAACAAAATATAAAATTAAACATTTTCTTAACTTCTTCCCAGCGTATCCATTAAAATGTCATTTTCAGAAATTTCACGCATTGCTATGCCATGCCATTCCATCTCAAACATACTGTTATAGCATGTCATTGCTTCTTAGCTCAGCTGTTGGTTGCTGTTGTGTTTCTGCAGCATATTTCTAATACTGTTTTATCCTGCCTTGCATGAAAATGTATATAGCAGGGGTGGGCAAGACCGAGGCCGAAAAGAGCCACATCTAAGTTCTAAATGCTACAAAGAGCCACAAAAAATGAACAAGAAAAACAAAAATTTTATTTTTAAATAATATTATTATTAGAAATGAAAAACATTAATTTTATTATTATTCTATTATACGTAAGATAGATATAAAAGGAAATTCAAAAAATGCCTTTGGCGAGATTTTCAAAATCTGGTTTTAGGTCAGTTAAAGCCGTTCGTAACAATACTGTTAAATGTTGGATCAGTGTTGACAGGTCTTAGGCATGAGATAAGTCCCTCTTGGTCTGAAAAAACGTCATTTCCTACCCAAAAACGTCTTTTTCAAATGAATGTACAAAAACTTGTTCTTATTAAACTTTTATTGTATACAAAGGTACATATGTATGTACGTAAGGTATATTAAAATGTCATTTCGACAGAGAACATTTAGAATTCATTTTAAACTGGTTTTAGATCGTTAATATAAAAATGAGTTTTATACATACACTTGTGATCAGTTGATTAAGTCATCACCATTTTGATCGATTTTTACTGTTTCTCTTTTGTTTATTTAATGTCTATTATTTTTCTATAAAAGCCAAGCTCATTATATAACAAACAAAATATAAATCCATATTTCAACCTTTGTGCAAAAATTATAAAAAATCTGCAAAGTTTCAGCTAGATTTTCAACTTTTTATTCAGATTTTTTTTCAATTTTTTTGAGTATACAGTTTGATAGTCTATTAAATTTCAGGGAATAATGTGCAAGTTTAAAGAAGCTACATAATCGCGTTGATTTTTAATAATTTTTTTTTTTCTTGTAGACATTTGGTTAGGGGGTCGGTTGTCGAAAATGCTAAATTACGTTCTGCTAAGAAGGAGCATAGCAATATTTCAGCCTTTTTTGCGTTCATTACATTTTCAATGAAGTCTTAAAAAAGTCGCCTACTTTTTTCTGACTTTTTATGCCGCTACAGCTTTTTTGATGCTTTTGCGAGTGTGCGTGTTGCAATAGATCAGCTCTTCCTGATTTGGCTTTTAATGTGCAATTGCAAACATTACAATTAGTCTCGTAACCTCAAGCGTTTACACAACCAGCCTTTGTCCAAGAATCCAAAAAAAAATACGCCTAGACTTGGTTTGCATCATATTTAAGTCATCTGTGTCCAAAGAATAAATATCTTTTGAAGTAGCTGCTGCAAAACACAAAGCTTGTAAATTTATTAAGAAAATAATTCAAAAACAGTTCTACTTACAAGATTTAGTAACAGGGAAAAATTACTTGAAAGTTAAAAAACGTCATTTTTTACACAAAAAACATCCAAACGTCAACAGGATACAAAAAAATATCCAACAAAAAATGTCCAACAGCGAAATTCCGGCGAAATGTCATCTGTTACCTCACAAGAGAACGGTATCCAAAATAGTACGCGAACAGAAAATTTGCAGAAACTCGCAAATTAGACGAACAGCTGATAGAAATATTGTTTACATTCAAAAAAATTTAAAACGTAAGAAAACAAATCTCGAAGTCTTATCCTAACATAGTTCACTGACTAAACGAATAATTACATACTTACTCCTTTACAAGTTTAATTAGTCGCATTTTACTATTTTAACTTCCAAACCATCAAATTCAATTTAGGGGATTTGCGTAAATTCCAACCAGCAGTTTTTGATCAGCTGTTTTCTTGTAGGTAAATTGATGTTGGCAAAAATTTTTCCAGCAGAAACTAGCAGATTTCCCTCAAATTAAATGTCATTTTGTTCTCTCAATTTCCTTACTTTGCAAGTTTTTTGCGTACGCGAATACAAAAAGCTGATAATTTTTATAACTTTCAATAAGTAACAGGTACGCGAAAGCAACTAATTGTGAACGGTATTTTTCCTTTAGACATTTCATTGTAGAGTACAAAGACTCACAGTTATACGTTGTTTTTAACTTTGGCATATCATCAGTGTTGCCGTTTTGATCCAAATGGATCAAAATGATACGTTTTTAATCGAATTTTTAAAAGATACTTTTATTTTTAGCTTAGTATAAATTGTGATACGTTTGAATTTACAAGTCGAGGGTAACTCTTCCCATCTTAAAACTTTTATGATTTTGTGGCCAAACATTTATTTTGTTTCCTTTCATTGAACATAAATACTACTACACAATTAAAAATTCAAACTACCATTTTAATTTAAGAATTAGAAATTTTATTGAAGATTGATACTTTATACTTAAAATTTTTTTTCATGATACTTTTGATCCATTTTAGGAAATTTTGGTGATACATTTCTTCTGAACGCCGCGGCAACACTAGATATCATTGCCAGAAAACCCCACACACATCACACTCCATTCGCAGGGCTAATGTTTATCTTGTGTGTGACATATGTATATGTGTTTTTATTTTCATTTCTATTATTTTATTATTTTTATTAACTTTATGTAAAAGCCAAAGAAAATGAGAAAATGTCCACAAACACTAAGCGGGACCTATTCATCCAGACATCATGCCAACAAAAAATACTAACAAGACACACATGCCCCATAAAAAAAGTAGTGTAATTTTCAGAAAAGAACTAAATGGCTTGATTGTAAGAGTTCTGCACAAAAACCATTTCAAACCATTACGTGAACCCCAAAATACCAGATGGGTGATATTTAACCCAATTCCAATACGTAGATTCTATTTTAGTTATGAGCAAACTTCTGCCGGGACGTATGTATGTGTCCCGTTCGGATCGAAAGAGTTAATTCCAAAAACTCCAACTCTTCTTTGCTTTTCTTAAAAAGGAGTATTTCGAATATTGTAAATTCATCCTCAATTGAGTAGTCCACTTGCAAACAGCGTTATTTGATTTTATAATAGTATGACATAAATTTAAAAAAAAACGTCTACAACAACAAGTAACATCCAAATTGTATATTTCTTTTTATTATCTGAAAATTCGGATAAATAAGAGCCTAATAACATTAAAAATCAAAATCGCAGGGTGGTAGTTTTTGCAAATTTTATATATAGAAATTAAATA
Organism: Rhagoletis zephyria; assembly: GCF_001687245.7. Taxonomy (NCBI): domain Eukaryota; kingdom Metazoa; phylum Arthropoda; class Insecta; order Diptera; family Tephritidae; genus Rhagoletis; species Rhagoletis zephyria. The sequence continues at coordinate 41,061 of NW_016162216.1, read as the reverse complement.
TAGCGAGTTTTGAAACAGTAAGTTTTATATAGCCATCCTTTTTAAGCTTTTCGCGTTCTCTCTTCCATGAAAGTTAGACTGCTTCTTTTTTTTAAGATATCTTCCACTAGGCACCGAAACAACCACGTTTTCTTGCAGTTTTCTAAGTTCATCAGAAGATGGAGACTTTTGAACTTGTATAAATACGTACAATAAATATTATAGCGACTTTTGAAAGTGTATATATGTATACATACAGTAAGTATTATAGCGACTTTTGCTAGAGTATCTAACATTTGATGCTATTTTTTTCAGAATATATACGGATTTTGCACTGTATTATTAGTGGACATGAAATTACTTTAAATACTGGTACGTTAACCACCAAAAACTAAAAATCTAAAAAAAATTTACATAGCGCACTTTGCAAGTGGACTACTCAATTATGTTACATAAAAAAGCGTTTATGAAGTTTGCAAACGTTCATTTAGATAATTTAAAATCGGCAAATCTTTTTTCAAAAACTGCTTTTAAATCATGTGAAATATTTTTTTGTAGCCAATGATGAAATATTCTTTTTTTGAGATCATGAATAAAACGACGTAGTTTAGCTTCAAAACTTAAAATAATTTGCGACAAATCAAAAACAGTTTTATTCTCCCCTTGTAGAGACAAATTAAAGTTTTGCAAATGTTCCATCATATCGGTAAAGAACCGTAAGTCAGAAAGCCAATTTTCATTCTCCAATTGCGGATAATGTTCCGATCTCAATTTGAGTATGTGTATATAAAAAGAATAAAACAAAAAACAACCCAATGCACAGTGGCCAATTTTTCGAAAAAGCTGGCCAAAAGTCGAAGCGTGGTACAATTGTAGTCAAACCTTGTATATTCGTCTTTATTTTGGTTGCGGGTTTTAAATTGCACCACATAATTTCGAAATTCAAAATGGCGGATCCATAATGGCTGCTGTGTACGCTTAAAATAATCAAATTTTTTGCAAAACTAAGGTAGTTAAGTATAAAAGGTCATGTTTTCTGCTTTTTTGTTATATATGTACTGTGATGTAGCGGTTAGCAATATACGCTATCATTCCGCAGGGCCTGGGTTCAAGCCCAGTTTCCGACCAACATCAAAAAATAAGAAACAAACAAGTTGTTTGTAATAAAGTCGCCCTTTGGCAGGCAATGGCAAACCCCCCCGAGTGTATTCAGCCACGAAGAACAGCTTCTCCTAAAAAATAAAATCCCCGTTCGGATTCGGCGTAAAACTGTTGGTCCCTCCCCTTTGTGCGCCAACATCAAGGCGCACGCTACAAATCGGAAGAGAAGCTCGGACAAATACTAACGAGGCCTTACTGTTTGTTTCTAAAAATCTTGATGTTGAAATTTACACGGGAATGTATCAATAAACAAGACATACATATTTGTTGGTACAGGAATATATTTTTAAGATCATCTGAAGTATCCAAGCTCATATCTATATTTTCTGATGGCAATTCCGCATCCGCATTTACAACAGTTGATAATAATTTAATGGCATCTGACGACAGTTTATGATTTTGTTTTGGTGGGTTTAAACATAAACTTGAAATGACAGGGTCGGAAGATACAAGCAGCCGATATTTTTTAATATCCTTATTCCTTGTCTCTTGGGCTTCTTCGGAAAGTTGCCCAATTGGCATGGGTGCCTATTCAATAATGAGAGGCCCATGGATGACCACTCTAATATAGTAGTACTTTCTGACATCATTTAAATTAACATCAAAATCTTGACAGAGATAATTTTTTTACATAATTTAAATCTTTTAAACATAAAAAAATTAAGAACTGCGTATAAAAACTGATGTCCAAACTTCAGTGGCGGCTTGTGGCAGGTAGTTTAACCAAGGTGGATGGGAAAAACTTCAATCTATATGAAAAAGAAAATTAGACCCATCAGGCCCATCTCGACCACTCTCGTAACTATTTTCCTAATCCATCATAATGAGTAAACAAAAAAAATCAATCCGTGAATATCTACGTCTTACGTCAGTTTTTAGATGGCGTGACAATGAAAAAACATGTTTTACATACTCTAGATTACAATGTCCATGAGCGGATGCTTGCAAACTGTTATTTTTTTTTTTAAGGATAATACCACGATTTTAACAACGACGAAAGCTCTAATTTACGAAAAGTTTAAAGCGAATTGCTAGCAACAGTCACTTCGATCTCCTGTAACACTTAGGGCCGGTTACTCAATGTCTGGTTATCACTAATCTCCGGTTAAACATAGTTATCGACGTTACCGACTCCCTGTTGTATGAATGGACTCGAATACGTCGATAACAATGTTTAACCGGAGATTAGTGTTAACAAGGCATTGAGTAACCGGCCCTAAATGCCTTAAGAGAATCGACTTGTTGTCTCATAACGATACGCAGTAGAGCCCTCCTAACAATATAAGATGGTTATGCATAAGAATGCACCAATTTATTTTTGGACTTTTGGCCAGGGTTTTCCAAAAATTTGCCACTGTACAATGGAAAAGAATGTCCAGCAAAGAAATATGTATTTTAAAGAGTAAAAAGAGCAAAAATGTTCTAAGCAAGGAGAAAGTAAAAAGAGTATTTGCCCACCGTTGGTATATAGATTTTTAATTAGAAAAATGTTTAATAAATTTTACTATAGTAGGAGCTTGCGAAATTCGGAAAATCTCTTCCCGTATATACAATGTAAATAATAATGCTGAATATGTCGCATGTATGTGTTCCTTTTGTTGGCATGCATAAATTTGATGCATGATTTGATTTGAATTTATTCGGCTATGTCTTCATATATCACTTTCAAACATGTATAAGCGACATGATATAAGCTGGCACTTGCATAATGTGTTACATGTCACTATGTTTTGTAGTTCAGACCGTTAGTATCTATATATAATTGCTCAGTCATACGACTTAGTTAGGCCGATCTGTAGCAGCCACAGAATTGAGCTATATATCAAACTAACGTGCAAGCTGCAGTTGCAGTTGACCGTGTTTGTCAAAAAAGTAAAAAAGGGGGAGAAAAGTCGATAGTGAGTAATATAATCTATTGAAAAATATTAACCATATTGGATTTGAGATTCGGTAAAGTTATTAGGTNTTAGTATCTATATATAATTGCTCAGTCATACGACTTAGTTAGGCCGATCTGTAGCAGCCACAGAATTGAGCTATATATCAAACTAACGTGCAAGCTGCAGTTGCAGTTGACCGTGTTTGTCAAACAAGTAAAAAGCGGCAGAAAAGTCGATATTATTGGATTTGAGATTCGGTTAAGTTATTAGGTATTATTCCTAGTTTTGAAATATATTTCACGAAAGCAAAAAATAAAAATGGCTGAGATCCCTTTCTCTTTTAAACACCTAGGATATCACTGACCTTTAAAACGGACCCTGAATGACCGCAAACCTCAAAGCCCNAAGTTATTAGGTATTATTCCTAGTTTTGAAATATATTTCACGAAAGCAAAAAATAAAAATGGCTGAGATCCCTTTCTCTTTTAAACACCTAGGATATCACTGACCTTTAAAACGGACCCTGAATGACCGCAAACCTCAAAGCCCTACACATTTTTGTATGTGATTTTTAAAATGAACGATCCAAAATTAGCCGGTACCACCAGTGGTTGAATTTTTGTACTGAAATGGTTAACCCTAAAAGTATAATCTGCGTCTGCGAGGCGTATACGGAATGGGTATTTTTTTTTTTTAATTTTAACACAAAACTTACTTTTTTGTTGTTGTTTTAAATAAATGTGGTTATAGTTTTTATTAATAAAACTATGTTTTATTATTAGTCAACCCCACAACTTCAAAATATTCTTTAAAAAATAAGGCAGGACTAAGCATATTTAAGCTCACAGGTTATCTTTTAAGTACATAAGGCTCTACGGCGTATGTTAAGGCTTTACGTTACTCCCAAATAGATTAGGCTTCTAGGGTTACGAAAAGTTTAGTTTGAAAGTGTGATATTAAATGCTTTCCATCATAAACGGCGCTAATTTTCAANCTTTTCACCATAAACGGCGCCAATTTTCAATGATTATTGCGTTTCAGATTAAGACTAATACCAGATATTGTGAAAGGTTGGACTATACCTTAAAGACGACGGTTTTCTCATGGCCCACTGCACGAAGCTTAGAGTAGAGTAATGTCTTTTAAGAACTCAAAAATTATCCTGGGTTATCAGGTGTCTAGCAATACAAGATTAATTGCTGTCTTTCACGAAGTTCCTTAAATAAATTTTGAGCTAAGTACTCACCCGTATTTCGAGGTTATTACTAGATTTAATAAATTGTTAGCTTAATTTCCCATAAAATTTAACTTTAGGTTTATGCATTTTAAGAATACATCGAAAATTTGTTTTAGAGAATCAATGTGAAATAATTGCAGAAACGATTAACCGGTTTGCTGAGCAACCGAGACGTCTGCTTTTTAAATAATTTTTGTAAAACAAATCGGCAAGTACATATCGTCCCCCGCATGCCAGAAACATGAATGTGTAAAGATGAAA
>NW_016162216.1:17331-36532 GCF_001687245.7 Rhagoletis zephyria | reverse complement strand
CCCCCCCCCCCCCCCCCCTTCCTATTCGATCCTGGCGACGCCCATGTATATATAGTACTTTATTCAGGGACCGATCTATTCGAAAAAAGGATATTTACGTAGGCAGCTTTTTGGCTAGATTAGCATATATAGTGCTTTTTTCAGGTAGGTGTACCAGGGAGACTGATCTATTCGAAAAAATCATATTTATGGTCCGCTTTGATTGAATTTTGGTACTCGTATTATAGATCTGTGGTCATAAGCAATAACCGCCTAAGTCGACTTAAGAAAGAATTGAGTTATGTATGCTATCGTTTTCTGCAACTACTATTCCATGTGTATGGGAAACTCCCATCTCGTTACTTAGGCTATTTAAAAAGTTATAGATGAAAATATTTTGGTTTCCCCATAAGGTTAACATTAGAATACAAATCTTTAAAGCGTCTTTCCTCGAATTCAGGTTTTTCGACTTAAGCGATTATTGCTTATGGCCACAGAAATATACATACATAGAATTAAATGATTGTTCAGTTCGAAAGGTGTTTTAAGGTGCCGCAAAACAAGCGTGAATTGGCTATTTATCTGTACTTATTATCTATACCAATCATATAGAGAGAATTCACATCTTTTTAGACACCTTTTGGTTATAACCTGATAATAATTTCGATATGTAAAGAGAGCGTATCATCAACCATACAAATCGAAATTTTAATACCGCTTTCATATCTCTGGAAATATTTGTGGTAGAGTCCTGGGATAAGTTGGGAATTAGATTTTGAAATCAGTCTCATACTCATGGAAAAAAGTGGGGGCTATTGGAAAAGGGGGCGTGGCGCCTTCCAAACATACTGAAACCTTTATCTACATATCTTTAAATACATATATAATTCTTCGGTACGTGTGTTTGTAAGCGAACTTTTCCTAAACGACAGAAATGATTTTAATGAAATTTTGCTGTGTTTTAGTGGGTCCCTGTATATTTAGGTTCACATCTTACAACGCCAGGTGGCGCTGGAGTAGAGTTATTACTACAAAATCGTATTTATGATCTGATCTGGCTAATATCCATTATTTGTATTGGTAACATGAAGGGAAATATTTCTGCGCTATATATTTGTAACGATATGGCCTAACNTTTTAGTGGGTCCCTGTATATTTAGGTTCACATCTTACAACGCCAGGTGGTGCTGGAGTAGAGTTATTACTACAAAATCGTATTTATGATCTGATCTGGCTAATATCCATTATTTGTATTGGTAACATGAAGGGAAATATTTCTGCGCTATATATTTGTAACGGTATGGCCAAAAAAATCCGCAAGGTGGCGAGTTATTCCTAAAAATCTTCAAGTGAAGTCATTCGGAGACACCAGGGATTAAAGTCAAATTACCACCGTTAAATCTACCGCCATAACCATTGCGGTCCTCGCTTTACGGCGCCACAATAAATACAATTCTTGATGAATGCCTACAAACACAATTGTAAGACATTTATGGTATTTCGTCTGAAATAAGTCGTATGTATATTGGATTTATGCGAACCTATGATACTCTCCCATCTTGAAATTTCCACCAACCATAAACATGTGATTTTGATTTAAGCCCTACCCAGAATTACAGCGAACGACGGCAAAGCGGTCGGCGGTAAGTGAACAGCTGTTTAGTTGGCGCAGTGAAATCCGTCAGACTAAACACAAGTGCGGCGCTTGACGGCTTCCGTCAGTTTTCCTTTTGATTTGTAAATTATCATTAAAATGAAATATTTTTTCGTAACGTGCGTGTATGTATATTTGCTGGAAATAGAAATGGATGAAAACATTGGCAAAATTGTGAAAATAATAAAATATTATTACAATCAACACTCAATCAATATTGTGCCGTACCCGCTGGGCTTTGAAAATATATATACATTTAAATCAACCGAAAAAGGGCGGTAAAAACTCCGGCGCCGCAATTCGACCGTCGTGCGCTGCAATTCTGGGTAGAGCTTTAGGCTTAACCTTCTTTACTATCAGCCTTGGACAATATTGTAAGGCACTCTAAAGAATTATTTAGGCTAAGGTGTTATCAACAACTTTAAGTGAACAAATTTTTTTCCCCTTCTGTAAGTTTTAATATAACTGAAAAAAAAAATCAGCACACGTGTTTTCGTTGACCGTGTTATATAAATCGCTGTAAATAATTTTTAGAACATCTTTTGTAGTTTCGTTGTAAATTTAATTATAAAAAACGCACAGCAGGCAGCCTTTCTCTTATATGTATTGTTTAAATTTTATACAATTGTTAAAAAACTTGCAAGTGATATCTGAAAAACACTTGTTTGCTGATTTCAATTCTCCTATAAAAGTACGTCGGCGCAGTTGTTTGACTAACAGTTGGTTTCCGTTCTCAAACTTGCAATCATCAAANAATTCCAGTTTTTGGAGTTGTGCTATTAATCACTGTAGCTATGACTCAAGCCCAGCCTGATGATGGATGGGGTGGTGGTGGTGGAGGCGGTTATGGGCCGAGGCGACGGTAGGACACCAAGGTTGTAAGTGTGTTTCACGCAATCTCAACTGCCAATAAAGACCGCGTACTAGTAAGTGGACTCAATTAAATACTTCAGCTAACTGGAAAATTCTATATTTATTCCTGTCTTCTCCTCTATTTTTAGACTGGTAACCAGGCAAAACTGTTGCGAGAAGCCAAAAACTGAAGAACCTGCCGCCGAATGCCAAGATTAATGAGACACAATGATTGACAGAATGTTAACTGATTTAAAATATGCAAATGTTTTAATTTTCCAAGAACTAATTTTCGAACTCAAAAATTTCAATTCACTTTTATAAAAAATGATAATTCTTGCAATAAAATTATTTGACTTCATATGAAACCTACTTTGCTTTAAATACAAATACAAAAATTATCAGACCGACGATTTAGTAGAAGATTTAGCTATATGTTGAAAAAATATCCGTTATTTGATGTCGAGATCAATTCTTTATTGACAGTAATGAGGAGGAAATGCCTCCTAACTGTATGCTTTAATATTGACACTGAATTAAATAAACGAGCTAAGCGGCAGTTTTGGAATAAGATTTATGTAGATTAAGATTCATACAAGGAAAATGGTAAAGATGAGTATGTAGGAGAAGAAATGGATAAAGGCAAAGATTAACATAAAAGTACAGAAACCTAAAGATAGAAACAAAGAGAAAGGTAAATTTAAACACTTAATATAATGAAAAAGGTGGGTGTGAATATGTAGATGAAGAAAATAATGAAGACAAAGATCAGGATAAAGGTAAAGGAAGAGAAAAAAATGAAATTGAAAAGATTAATGTGAACATAAACATGAAGATAAAAATAAGGAAAAAAACGAAATAGACGGTTAGAGACAGAGAAAGAGATAAAGATAGAGGCAAAGAAAATGATAAACTCGATAAATTCGATACATTGTGTATTTGGATGCAGTTCGATTCTACTAACAAAATTTGTAGCAAATCGAATCATAGATACGATTTTTCGGAATAGATCTGTCCCTGGTCCACTTCGTGGAAAAAAGGGTATTCTGCATCTTAACCTTGGCAAAAGGCTACCTACCCACGTACAAAATTTCAAGCAAATCGGATAGTCAGTTTCGGAGCTCATCGTGGACAACACCGTGCCACGAGAACTATATAGGTATAATATATAGATTACAACAGTGTGGATGTAAAACGAAAGGGGTTCCTAAACGATTTGTTTCGAAAATATATCTCGAGGGGATTGCCACTTGTTTAAAAAGATGTAGTGTGGTTGTCCACGCTTGCCTGGTTATCAGGTAATCTGGCTAAAAATAATTTGTCTGTACTGTATTTTATTGTTGTACAACAATTAATTGAATTAACAAGTTAAATAAAATATTTAAATGTGTAATTCATCGAGCGTTGCCACCAGTTTAGGAATTTAATTGACAAGTTTAATGAAATCGCACTAATATTATAAATGTTAAAGCTTGTGAGTCAATGTGTAAGTATGTTTGTTTGCCTTGGCCTGGATTACCACATAGCATATTTTTTTAAGAAGGACACCACTAGAGCTTAAAAAGTAAATTCTACTTTAAGTTGTAAGTTCATCGACATTTTACAATGTGGGCGACAAACGAATGAGTTTAAAAAAAATTTAATCTTGAAAATATTTCGGAGATGGTGGCAGCATGTTTAAATAATGTCAAATCCCATTTTTTCACATATAAAATAAATTATTGGAATATGAATTTCAATCGAAAGAGGTTTTGCTTCGAAAATATTTGTAAAGAGGCTTGTAACCTGTTAAAAAGTCAAATTAAATTTAAACAATAACTTAAATGAAACATTACAAAATGATGGCAAGTCAATCAAAAGTAGGGACAAAACGATACTAGTAAATACAAGTACATACTCGATACTTTTCGTCCGATACCAAGTAATTTTGGTATCGATACTTTTGAACCGAGCACTGAGTACGTATCGGAAGAAAGTAGGTACTTGTATCGAAACCCGATTCAGTGACAATTTTATTCTCGAACTTTTAGTTTTTAATCTAATTATTATTGTGGATAGCTAAACATTTTTGGCAGTTTAGTTGCCAATGAAATGAAAGTCCTACAAAGAAAGACCCCCATTATCATCTCATTAACATATCGCTAGCTTGAAGTGAAACGCTACTAAGTCCACTTGTTGTGAAAACTCATATTTGGATAGAGGAAGCAAGGTAAATTAAAAACGCAACGTCTACAAAAGGATTAACTAACGTGCTTGTTTTATTTCTTCCCGTTTATATACAATTAAAGCCCAATTTACAGAGGTCTAAAAGAGGCGCAGGAAAATCGATAAGCTCAAAAAAAAATCTTTTAAATTGCAAAGTAAACTTTTGCAAAATTCTTTAAGGAAATGTTTTGAAATTTTCTACAAATGGACTTAGCAACTTTTCATTCTAAACTATCGATTTGAATGTCTACACTATACTATAACTTTGTCTTCCAAAAATCAACTTGATTACTTCTTTCAGAAATATACAATGGTGCCTCTGCAAAAATGCTGTTGAACGGTATATTAATATAGATAACTTTTATAAATTAATTAATTTGTATGAAATAAATTATAATATAATTGTTTTTGATCTCAATAGCTTTCTCTTTGTAAAAAATAAATATTTATGTGCATATAACATATACAATACGTACATAAAAAAGGAGCAAATTCTGTTAGCAAAATTCTGGAGACTTTTCAAAAAACAACTTATTGGACTTTGCCACATTTTTTTTTTTTTTTTTTTTGGGAGGCCATCCTGGTAAAACATGTTTCAAAACTTAAAATGATAGTAACATAAGTTATTTTGACAAAAAGTCTTAGATATTTATGCGATAACGTTTTTTTTTTACTTTTAGCCCGATACTTAGTACGGTATCGATACTTGCTTTCGATGCCAACTTTCAAGTACAGGTATCGATACTTCATGATATCTTTTTCCCTAATCAAAAGATGTCTAAGTGGTGTTTAAGTCGAAAATATATTTACAAGTAATTCTTAGCAAAAAAAACCGACTTCGATCTCATATAAAAATATATATATATATATATCTCAAGACCCACTGATCGGATCTTAACCAGATAAGCATGGAACCACCTCTGAGACACTACCTTTCCGATGCGAAAAGAATTATCGAAATCGGTCGACGTGGTCCAAAGTTATGCGGTAACATACATAAAAAAAATTAAAAAAAAAATAAAAAAATAAATAAAATAAAATAAAAAAATATTCCGACGAACTGATAACCTCCTCCTTTTTTGGAAGTTGGTTAAAAAAATAAAAAATAAAAAAATATTCCAACGAACTGATAACCTCCTCGAGCGAGAAAACTGAATCATGTTACAAAAATTAAAATTAAATTAACTTGGTATCGAACGAAAAGTATCGAGCATGTACTTGTATTTACACTTATCGTTTCATCCCTAGTTGGTCCTTTTTATTTACACACATTTTTTTAACATATTCATATCTATAGTAAGACTAGCAGACGGGACTGCAGACAACTTGTTTAGCTGCTGACTGGTCACTTCACGTGGCACAAACACCTGACTGTGATGGGCGTACATGACAACTCCATTTGCCCATCCTGCCCTGAAGAGGATGAGACGGTGGAACACTTTTTGTGCTTTTGCCCCGCCTTTGCAGGAATTGGTTATGTGGAATTTGGCCGCGATGTCTTGAAAGACGAACATCAAAAGTCTACTTAGGTTTAATCGTAAATCGAGAAAGATTTAAAACAAATTAAAACGGACATGAACAATGGTTCCTACAAAAAAACACTAGCTCCGAAATGCAGATTATTTCTCTATATCCGCAGAGATGGCCAATTTAGTTGAAATTCGACACACTGACCATGTTCTGGAGCCTCGAGCGCATTTTTAAACCAAATTTGTTATTTTTGGTGATATAATAGGGCAATTCGTTCATAATTTGTTTCTATTCCTTGATTATCAACCTAATTATATCGAGCCCTAACCACCAAAATAACGCAAGCGACATTTTTTTCAAAATTTTCTTTTTGATGCATAAATATTCCTAGAGCATCTAGATATATTTCTGCATCAAAAAGACATTTTTTTTTTGTCGCTTACGTTATTTTGGCGGTTAGGGCTTGATATGTATTGGCTTCTTCATCTTTTGTCAAGTCAACTGCCAACTTTATAAGATACTTTTAATGTTTGTATTAAAAGTTTTTTTGAGCAAAGGAACTGAGACTGCCAACGAATATTATTTCTTAGTACGTTGCAACAGTACATACAAATGTAAGCATTTCCAAGCTAAAGGGTTCAAAATCGATTTCTTTAACCATTTTTATGACTCGCTTTGTAGTATTCTTGAAAATTCAGCAATGAACAAACGCGGACAGTCTTTTCACTTAAATGTATTGTTCAAAATTTAGACAATTGTTAAAAGACTTGCAAGTGTTATCTGAAGATCACTTGTTTGTTTCCTGATGTCGATTCCCCTATAAAAGTACGTTTGCGCTACTATATGGCTATCAGTTGTGTTCCGAGCTCAAACTCGAAATCATTAAGGCATCGAAAGATGTGGCCCAGGAATTTCTTTGTGCTCCGTAAGTTCTTAAGTAGTGGTACATATGTACATATAAGATTTTCCTACTAACTTGTTGAATTCCAGTTTTTGGAGCTGTGCTATTAATGACTATAGCTATGACTAAAGCCCAGCGCCCAACCAGGAGACCTACGCTTCCTACTAGGAGACCGACGCTCCCAACTTGGAGACCTACGTTTCCAACTAGGAGACCAACGCGCCCAACTTGGAGACCTGTGTTAACAACTATAGTACTATAGTAGTATACATACAAATTAACAAATTAACATGGGAACTGCTGGCTTTTTACATGAATCAATAATGAGGGCTTATTTGTTGCTACAGGAATTTATTTTTAAGAAAACAATTTTATTCATTGTCAGACTCGCAGCCATCTGAAGTATCGAAGCCCATATCACAATTTTTTTATGGCATTTCTGCATTCTCACAGACAATAGCAAGGAAACTTTCATGCCTAGTGCACTCTAAGAAATTAGTATTTTCTGAAAAAACTTAAATATTAAAAAATTTAAAAAATAAATAAATGAAAAAACATACAGCTCGCGAGATAAAAACTGACCTCCAAACTACAGTGCCGCCTTGTGGCAGGTGATTTTAACCAAAATGGTTGAAAAAAATTTCACTATTTTCTACTATTTCATAATTTATCATAATAAGTAATAAATCAAACCGGGAAAAAGTAAAGTACATACTTTAGATTACAATGTCCATGAACGGATGCTTGAAAACTGTTATTTCGGAACACAATACCACACCGTTTTAACAACGTCGAAAAATCAAGTTTACGAAAAGTTGAGAGCAATTTGCTAGCAACAGCCAGTTCGATCTCCTGTTACACTAATTCAGCGGGAATCAAAAATCCGCATTTGAGAACATATTAATGGTATCTTCTCGATTTCCTTCAACCAAAAGCGAGAGTGATGAAGCTAAAGGTAACAACGAAATTTCATCATTTGAAAAAACTTCAACTAGAGTTATTATAGACAAATACAGTGACTCAAAAACCGCTAGCTGGCTTTTTTTTATTAGTCACAATGTTTTTCAAATAAACATTTTTTGGCTTTTTTTTAATTTAAAATTAAATTTAATTGAATGAAAAAAAATTCGCCCAAATTTCGACCTTTTTACTCTGAATTTTTAGAACAATTTAAGGTATGGAGCCCATGGAGGTATGAACAACAATGTGCAGCAAAAAATGACCGTTGATTTTTTTTTTTATATTTTTTTGCCGCCGGTCTTTTGCCATCTTTTGTTTCATTTAACAATTTCCATTGATAAAAAATTTAGGCAATCAAAAGTTTCTAAGGATTCAATTAATTAAGGATTAAGGATTAATTTTGAGTTGAGAACGACAACAAACAAAGCTTTTTTCGATAGCTATATGTGCATTCGAATATAAAAAGTGTAAATTAACGCGTTCGAAAACGAACGCAATGAAGTAGATAGACTTTTGGAAAGAAATTTGTAATATAAAGATAACTAGATAAAATAAAGCGGTAACGAAATGTTTGAATTATTTTTCCAACAAAATACTTCTACAAAAATCATACCAAAATGAGAAAAAATTTACCTTTTTACCAACCCAAATTTTGGTAATAATTTACCAAAGTGGCAACCCTGTTGACACTGACAGTAAAAAGCTTTCTTCCACAGCAAAAAAAAAAATATTTATTTACTGACATGCGTCTAAGTTTAGCTGCTGAGCTGTACATATGTATGTATGTAGTACATACTTACATCTGCTTTTGCTTAAGGTTATATTTTTGCTATCTAGATCCCTACCTCTACCACTGTTCGTTCTATTTACATTTATGTTATTCTGTTCTCCTTATCTTCATTTTTATCTTTATAATCTATCGAAAACAAAATCGATAGTAACATCCGTCAAAATGTCGATATCAAAGCCGACAAACAATCGATAACAAATTCAATAAAAATATCGATAGCAAAATCGATAGTAATATTGGTAGAAAAATCGATAACAAAATTGATAAAAATATCGTTAACAAAACTGACAAACAATCGATAACAAATTTGATAAAAATAGCGATAGCAAAATCAATAATAATATTGGTAGCAAAATCGGTAAAAATATCGATAACAATACCGATAAAATATCGAAAACAAAATCGGTAAAAAATTTGTATTACATAATCGATAACGAAAATCGGATATTATATCGATAAGTCCCGAGAATCCCGAAAATCTCTAAAATCCCGAAATAGTTCCCGGATTAAGTCTCTGTGTATCTATCCATATCCTTTTCTCTATAATTACCTTTCTTTTTTTAATCTTTCTTCCTCTATCTTCATCTTTACTTTTATCGGTATCCTTTTATGTTTATCATTTTCTTCATCTACATATTCCCCTTCACCTTTGCCCTTATATTAGTAAAGTGTTTAAATTTACCTGGATCCAATAAGCATTGCCTTGATCTTCATATGTATTTGCCTATATCTTTACGCATTTTTGTTTTTATTGTTAAGCGACTTCACGAAGAGGAGAAGGTTATCAGTTCGTCGGTATTTTTTTTTTTTATGTATATTACCGCATAACTTTGGACCACGTGCACCGATTTCGATAATTCTTTTTACATCGGAAAGGTGGTACCTCAAGGGTGACACCGTACCGATAATTGGATCGTGAAGAAATTAACGATAATCTTAAATTTTTATATTAGAGTTGAAGTCGGTTTTGTTTTTTGCTTAAAAATGCTTTTTATTTTTACCTTTTTCTTTATCTGCAATTTCCGTTGCACCATTTCCGTTGAATTTGGCAATTTACTCCCAACCACTTTATTCGGTTTACAACCATACAAAAAAAATTTAATTTGAGCAATATTGCAAAATTCGAGTTTTTACAAGAGTTATTGTTGTTAACTTTGTTTTACGAATTCAGTAGTTATTTATTATCCACTGATTCATAGCATGTAGCTTGCTGATTTTTTGCATGATATTAGTTATTTAGACATGATTTAGCCTTATTGCTTCAATTATTCAAACACTCATTATTTCGTTCAAAATTTTTAATTTTTATAAAAAAATTTTATAAACAAATGGAAGTATTTATTACTTATTGATCAGATTTTTTAATCGATTACATTGAATATCATTCCTAATTCTATAATAAATTATTTACAACAACAAAAAACACGGAAACAAAGCATAGATAATTTAATACAATATTTTTTAAATAAAGTTGTATGTGTGTATATGTAAACAAAGAATAGAGGCCGGTCCACATATCTACAACTTTGGCACTGCGTACACTTTTTTTCAATTCTAAATTAATTGCGCATTTGGAAAAAAAATGTGGCAAATATAAGAACAAATTTAATTTGATGAATTTATCAAGGCACAAAGAAGATTTCGGAGTCAACGCCGAATGGAATTTTTTTGCCACTTCACATGGTAAAGGTGCATGTGACGGAATCGGTGGTACAGTGAAACGACCTGCTTTTCGGTTGAGTTTACAAAATAAATTTATAACTACTCCAAAACTTTTGTACGAATGAAAAGAAGAAAAAGAAGTAGATTCATAGAATACAAATTTATTTATACTCCCCTCTTGTCCAACATAAGGCCTCATACTCAGCAATATAATAAACTTGGAATTGATGACTAGGACGGCCATTCACTAGACCAACCCTATACATTATATATTTTTTTTGTATTTTTTTATACAAAGTTAAAAAAAAAAATACACCTGAAAAATACCTACTTGCTTGCCGCCTTCCAAAGTTAACATTGCTGGCGAATGCAAATAAAGATTGAAATTTTAAAACTAATTAATAAAATGAAAATGAAATATGTAGTACAAAATTAACCACAAAATTCTTTTTTCGCAAAATCTATAAAGGACACTTTTATTTAAAAAAAAAACTGGGCGACAATTATTCGTCGCCACCCTGTATAATTATTTAGATTTACATAACACGCGCCCACCACGATCCTGCGGCACGCGCAATGCGAGCAACGCATGATGTAAGGCAAGCGAAAAAAATTTATAACTTTTGACTGCATACAAGTTTCCGTGTTTTTTATTTTTTTAAATAATGTATTATGGAATAAGAATTGAGATTCAGTGTAAAGGATTGAAAAATCTGATCGGGAAGTAATAAATATTTCCATTTGTTTATAAAAATTTTTTATATAACTATTGTCATGCAAAAAATCAGCAAGTTACATGCTATGAATCAGTGGATAATAAATAATTACTGAATTCGTCAAAAAAAAGTTAACAACAATAACTCTTATAAAAACTCGAATTTTGCAAAATTCCTCAAATTATATTTTTTTTATGGTCGTAAACCGAATAAAGTGATTTGTTTGAAAAAATCTTGACCATCCTGTTTAGGGTGGCTTGAGAGATTTTCACTCGATACCAATCAGAAAAGTCCGATCTTTTTGGACACCTTTTGGTTATAGGCTGATAATAAATTCGATATGTAAAGGGAGCGTTTCATCAACCATACAAATCCAATTTTTCATACAGCTTTCATATCTCTGGAATTATTTGTGGTAGAGTCCTGGAACTTGGGAAGTAGATTTTGAAATCAGTCCCATACTCATGGAAAAACGTGGGGGCTATTGGAAAAGGGGGCGTGGCGCCTTCCAAACATACTGAAACCTTTATCTACATATCTTTAAATACATATATATTTTTATTTTGATTTTAATGAAATTTTGCTATACTTCTTAGTGGGTCCCTGTATAGTTAGGGTCACAACTTAAAACGCTAGGTGGCGCTGGAGTCGAGTTATTACTAAAAAATCGTATTTATGGTCGGATGTGCCTCATAATCGAGATATATATTTGTAACGGTATGGGCAATACTAGTGCAAAAACAAAGCCGCAAGGTGGCGCTGGAGTCGAGTTATTACTAAAAAATCGTATTTATGGTCGGATGTGCCTCATAATCGAGATATATATTTGTAACGGTATGGGCAATACTAGTGCAAAAACAAAGCCGCAAGGTGGCGCTGGAGTCGAGTTGCATCTAAAAATCTTCAAGTGAAGTCTTTCGGAGACACTAGAAATCAAAGTAGAATTACCACCGTCAAATCTACCGCTATAACCATTGCGGTCCTTGCTTTACGGCGACAGAATAAGGACAATCTTTCTTGATGAACGCCTACAAATCGGTGGTCATAAGCAATAACCGCCTAAGTCGAAAAACCTGAATTCGAGAAAAAACCTTTTAATCATTTGGATTGTAATATTAAGCTTATTGGGAAACCAAAATTTGTTCGTCTATAACTTTTTATATTGGCTAGGTGGATTTGTGTGGACCTAAGATACTCTCCCATTGTGAAATTAACACCAACTATAAACTTATAATTTTGATTTAGGCGTAACCTTCTTCACTGTCTGCCTTGTACAATATTGTAAGGTACTGTGTGGAATTATTTATATTAAGGTTTCATCATCAATTTAAGTGAAACAACTTTTTTCCCTTCTGTCAGTTTTCTCGTTTTTTTTTCGTTGACCGTGTTATATGAATCGCTGTAAATAATTTTTAAAATATCTTTTGTAGTTTCGTTGTCAATTGAGCTATAAAAAACGCACCGCAGGCAGCCNCCGTTATGTATTGTTCAAATTTTATATAATTGTTAAAAAACTTGCAAGTGTTATCTGAAGAACACTTGTTTGCTGATTTCAATTCTCCTATAAAAGTACGTCGGCGCAGTTTCCCGTTTTCAAACTCGAAATCATCAAGTTATAAAAACATGTTGTTCAGGCATTCCTTCGTGTTCCGTAAGTTCTTAGGTCGCGATATATGATGTTCCTTCTAACTTGTTGAATTCTAGTTTTTGGAGTTGTGCTATTAATCACTATAGCAATGACTCAAGCCCAGCCAGATCCAGAGGGTGGTGGTGGTTATCGCCCAACTTGGAGACCTACTTGGAGACCTACTTGGAGGCCTACGCGTCCAACTTGGAGGCCAACTAGGCCGTGGTAGGAGACCAAGCTTCTAAGTGTGCTTCACGCAATCTCAACTGCCAATCAAGACCGCGTACTTGTAAGTAGACTCAATTAAATACTTAAGCTAATTTGAAAATTCTATATTTATTACTGTCTTCTCCTCTAATTTTAGACTGGTTTATAACCAGGCAAAACTGTTGCGAGAAGCTTAAAATTGGAGGACCTGCCGCCGAATGCAAAGATTAATGAGACACAATGATTGACAGAATGTTAACTGATTTAAAATATGCAAATGTTTTAATTTTCCAAGAACTAATTTTCGAACTCAAAAATTTCAATTCACTTTTATAAAAAATGATATTTCTTGCAATAAAATTATTTGACTTCATATGAAACCTACTTTGTTTTAAATACAAATACAAAAGTTATCAGACCGACGATTTAGTAGCAGACTTAGCTATATGTCGAAAAAATGTCCATTAGGTGATGTCGAATTCTATATTGACAGTAATGAGGAGGAAATGCCTCCTAAAT
Organism: Rhagoletis zephyria; assembly: GCF_001687245.7. NCBI lineage: Eukaryota > Metazoa > Arthropoda > Insecta > Diptera > Tephritidae > Rhagoletis > Rhagoletis zephyria. The sequence goes on along the minus strand of NW_016162216.1, from coordinate 22,990 downwards.
GTATGCTTTAATATTGACACTGAATTAAATAAACGAGCTAAGCGGCAGTTTTGGTATAAGATTTAATGTAGATTAAGATTCATACAAGGAAAATGTTAAAGATGAGTATGTAGGAGAAGAGAGGGATAAACACTTAATATAATAACAAAGGTGCGCAGTGGGAAAATGTTTGAAAATTTTTTGGCAGTCGGGGGATTTTACGTGTAATTCTAAGCAAATTTGTCGAAGAAACCCGGGATCTAAAATCAAATTGGAGTTTACCAAACTGCGAAAATAAGTTTCGAAGAAAATGTGAAAATGTTCGCTCGGGTGGGAGTTTTAAGAAAAAAGGTTAAGCGCATGGTTTTATACAAAACTTAAGCACCTCTTTACTACACTACAGCATATCGCTAGCTTAGAAAGAAAAGTTGCTAAGGCCCATTTTAAAAATTTTACAGGAGGGGAAATAATCTTCCTATAGCCATTTTCTTTAACTATTTCGCAAGACTTTGAATCAAACATTTTGTGCGTTTAAAGCAAAGCAAAACTCCATAATAATCAGAAGGATTCGATATTTATTAAAAGATGTCGTATTATTTTGGCCTTATCGGATTTGTGGTGCTTCTTTTGGACTTAGCAAATTTTCCTTTTATTGCTTATGAAGAAGAAAAAATAAAACAAGAACCTTTATAATTTTCGAAACGATGCGTATTCAATTTCTCTAGCCTCCTATATCAAAATATGAGTTTTCATAAAAAGTGGACCTAAAAATTTTTTTTTGGAAATTCATAAACGCTACCTCAAATTATTGTTATTTGTGATAAACACTGAGAAACGTGTTTTTTTTTATTTAAAAAAAAAAGTTTTCTTAGAGGTCGCGCTGGTCGGGTTTTTATAAAAACGCTCTCAATTTTTTTATTTTTGTGACATGTTAAAATGCAGCTAAAAATATGGTTTTTACATATAATTAGTCTGGTATTATTGGGGAACATTCCCTTTATTACACATCTGTCTTGGACAGTTAGAATGGGCCTAGTTCCCGAAAATATGCTCTCGAAAAGACCCGAGTAAAATTAGCACGTTGATACTGAACGATTTACGCCTTGTCATTGGTTGAAACTTATTACCAGGGGATTTCTGGGGTTGCTAATTAGGAATATGAAGACAATTTTTCAAAATTCAGAATGGTGGATCCAAAAGGGTGAGCAAATTAAAAAAATGATGCGATTTTTTTGAAAAAAATAAAATAAAATACGTGTCTCTTTTTTATCACAAATAACAATATTCTGATGTAGCGTTTATGGATTTTCAAAAAGAGTGTTTTTATGAACCACGCTCATATATGTATATGTTACCGGCCAAACCCGATCATAGGACAAACTAGTTTTGCCTAGGCTAAACTAGATAAGGGGCCACAGAATTTTTTTTCGCAGAATACCTTTCCGCGTAGGCGGCCTCATCAGCCCAACTCCAGGTAAGCAGTCCAAAATATTGTTGCGTCCGACTTGTTTCCACGTTGGACGGGTATATTGGATCTAGGTAGAACTAGTTTAGCCTAAGAAAAACTAGTTGGTCCTAAGATAGAGTTTGGGCGGTAACATATATAATACGCGAAGGGATTTTTTGTTCAGGATAAAAGATCTGCACCGTTCGACCGAGTTTCAAAAGTGAGATGTCACTTTTAAAGCGCTTGGACTGTAGATGTGCAAACTGGTTTTAGTTTTTTGAAAATAGTTGCCACTTGTTAAAAAATTAAATTCATCAAATCCGCACCGTTCGTTCCGATTTGCTAAAATGAGACGTAAAATTAAAAACCTTGGCCTGTAGATGTGCAATAAGGGTTTACTTTTTAGAAAAGAGCTACCACCTTTAAAAAATTTTATTCAAATTATTTAAAAAAAAAAAAATCAATTGTTACACACTGGATATCAATCGAAATGGTTTTGAAAAGCCTTGTTTCTTAGCTGAACTACTTATAGGAGGCTGGCCACCTGTTTAGAAAAATTATACTAAGTAAGAGAAATATGTATCACCATATGAGTACCAACCGAAAGGGGTTTCAGAAAGTAGTTTGAAAATATTTTGAAGAGGGTTGCCACCTGCTAGAAATGTCGAATTTATGTATACACAAGTTATAGAAATATGAAAATATGGCTATCAAAGGAAGGAGTGTTAAAAAATCTTTCGATTGAACTCTAAGAATATTTCTGAGCTGTTGGAAGAGGGCCGTCACCTGTTTAAAAAGTTAAATTCAAAATATTTTAAAGTTAAAGTCGAATTTCGTCCTTCTAACTTTATTAGTTTCAGATAAAAAATTTTAAACTTCTCTTTCTAAGATATTGATAGTTACAGTATGCATAAATGAAAATACTAGAATCATTATCACTGCACAGCACTCTGCTGGGTATTGGACCAAACCATTTTTTTAAGAGACTGAGTCATAGGTAAAAAAATAATTTCTCCGTTTTTCGATGTTAGCCTCCAAAATCGAGACATGAGCCTTCGAAGTTCGAAATAGGATCTTTGGTAAAAAAATTATGTTTTATTGTTATATGTAAATAACTACAAAAACAGTCGTAGACCGCCTCTTGCTCTTATTTAAATGGTTTATAACTTTTTTTTGCAAACTTATATTACATATCGTCCCATTTCTGCGTTAACCTCGTATCTACAACAGAGGTATTTTAGAGAGTGTAAGAAAAAATGCTTAATCTCTTCCCCTAGGATACAATAAACGCAGTTTTTACTTAATATTTCTGGTTCAACTAACAGTAGTGAGCACCCTCATTAAATCTTTGTTCTATTTTCAGATAGTGTGACGCTTAAACAGCTGTTATAAGTGGTAATATTAGTTTCTCCAGATCTTCGAAAAATTAAAAAACTTATATATCAAACGATTTTGAACTGATTTTAAAAAGTTGGTATCGTTGTAAACGTGCTTAGACCCCCTTCTTCTCTTCTGATATACATATTTGTATACTTTGTATGTAAAAATTTGAGAAAAAACATTTAAAAGGAAAAAATACCCTTTTCATATATAACAATATTTTAAACAAACACATTACTAACCGATTTAAAAAAAATGTATCGTGTTGTTAACGCAATCAAATCTTCTTTCTTCCGATATGCGCATTTGTATACTTGGTATATAAAGCTTTTAGAAAAAACACTTAAAAGAAAAAAATAAATTTTTTTATAAAAAAAAATAAATTAACAAAGAAATTACTAACCGATTTTAAGAATTTGGTATCGTTGTAAAAGATTGTATACTTCGGGTATAAAAATTTAAGAAAAAACACTTGAAAGCAAAAAATACCTTTTTTAATAAAGAAAAATATTTTAAACAAAAAAATTACTAACCGATGTTAAAAAATTGTTATCCTTGTAAAGGCCACAAAAATTCTACTTTCTTAAACCCAAAAATTTTTATATATACAAAAAAAAATATAATTAAAAACATTTTTTCCCTCTATATAAACTCATGCTTTCTAGATGAAAGGCTGGCAACGCCCTTGTATACAAAACGATTAAAGTATTTAAACCCTAGGTATATCATACGGTCAGTTTGTTCTTTTTGAGCGCATATATGGTTCCATAGTAATGATTCCAATATCTTTATTTATGTATATTGTAACTATCAATATCTTATTAGGAGAAGTGTAAAATTTTTTTATCTAAAACTAATAAAGTTAGAAGGGCGAAATTCGAGGATGTGGTAGTTAAAATATTAGTCCTTGACATATATTTTTTTCAAAAATAAATATTGGAAATTTCCAAGGATGTTCAAGGATAAAGTTTTAAAAGGACATTTTCAATACTTATTCGTCCTGGTGCACCCACAAATTCAATTTTTTTCTATTCTACAGAATTTTTACTTTTAATTGATACCAATATTATTATTCTACAATGGACCGAATCTTTTGAAAATTTTTTTATTCAATCTTATTATAAAAATTTTAAAGTCCTTAAAAAAAAAATCCGTCAGAGAGAAAAACTAAAAACGCAGTTTTACTATACTTGACCCCCAGTTTTGTGAATATATTGATTTTTTCGTGTGTAAAATTGACTGTCGCACGGTGTATTAATTCAAGTCGCTACTTTAAAAGCCTTTGTACACTTATTAAAAAACATTTGCACATTAATGGCCCTATTAATCAGAAATAAAGTACGTTTAAAGAGCCTAATAAAATTACATTTTCATACATTTTTCAATGCATTAACCTTTTTTAAAGCTACATAATTTTTTATGGATAAGGCAATAGATATTTAATTTGTATCACTGTTATCAAACTTTTCTCTTGAATAGAAAAACCGAGCACACAAGCACCTTATACAAACGACAATTTAAGTACATACATATGGGTATTTCCTGGGTTACGGACGCGACATTCGTACGACTTTAGAGTTAAATAAATCATACGAAAACTGAAGTCACTTGTAAAAAAAATTTGCTGTTGTGTAGCTTTTATACCGTCCTTTGGTTGACAAAAAACTAGGTGCACTTGGAACACTGAAGTCGAGAAAATCGATAGTAGGGCATAACGGACGCGACAAAAACAGAAGTGATTTCAGACGTACATGTTAAAACTAAGCAAAATTCAGCAATCGTGTAAGGTTTTCCTTTATTAAACACTCTTTAAATAAAGTCTAATTATGGACCGTCACAACCAATTCATTTTTAATCAGAAGCAATTTGTTGTTTATTTAATTTTGAATTAAAATCTGGTAACGGACGCGACAGATTTTCCGCCCATACAATATTTTTACTAGTAACACATACCAAATTTAATTTTTTATTTAATTTTTTTAATTCTTCTCTCCACAGTTTACCGTTTTCAAAACCTCTTTTCGCCATCTGAATACGAAATATAAAGTTATAAAGCCGTTTAAATTCATTTACTTGCATTTTCGGTTTACCTTTTTTTAAAAATGCCCATATGTATGTACAACGGAGGATGTGGAACTGCTGATGATAGGAACACAGAGAAAGGAAACTAGTTTTAAAATTTTTATTTTTTATTTTCCGATTTCCCATTAATAACAGCGACGACACTAACCAAGAGTATTTTGCGCGCCGCAGATTTTGCAAACACAGAAAGATACGTGTGTCGAGATTTCGCAACCATTCATTCAAGTGGATGTGGAAAGCATACGTACATTAGACTGGGTCGGTCCCCATACAAAAAAAAAAAGTTGCTAATGTCCGCCCCTAAATTTAAAGATTATGTTGAGAGGGTTCTGGAAAAATTTTTATTTTTTTTTTTTAACCCTCCGAAATACAGCCGAAATGGTTTTTTCGTTGTAACTTGGTTATTTGACGGCCGATTTTTAAAATTGATATGTCATTATTTTTGTCTTGAGAAGCTTCACTTTTCGTTCTTATGTCTTTTTAAGCTTTGAAGTCGCGTTCGCATGATAAGGGCAGAAACAAAATTTTACCCCCCCTAAAGTATATTTTTTTCCTTACCAAACGAAAGTACTTAAAAATTCAAGAAAATGTTGCCTTCAAACTATATTACTAAAATAATAAACAAAGGAGTTATAGCACTTTTAATATCACAGGTCAACATGAGTTTCAGATGTAAGTATAATAACACAGTACAACAAAAATTTATTTTTTTTATGCAACAGAGTAACCTAAATTTAAGGATTATGTTGAGAGGATTTCGAAATTTTTATT
>NW_016162216.1:10565-17306 GCF_001687245.7 Rhagoletis zephyria | reverse complement strand
GTTACTCTGTTGCATAAAAAAAATCAATTTTTGTTGTACTGTGTTATTATACTTACATCTGAAACTCATGTTGACCTGTGATATTAAAAGTGCTATAACTCCTTTGTTTATTATTTTAGTAATATAGTTTGAAGGCAACATTTTCTTGAATTTTTAAGTACTTTCGTTTGGTAAGGAAAAAAATATACTTTAGGGGGGGTAAAATTTTGTTTCTGCCCTTATCATGCGAACGCGACTTCAAAGCTTAAAAAGACATAAGAACGAAAAGTGAAGCTTCTCAAGACAAAAATAATGACATATCAATTTTAAAAATCGGCCGTCAAATAACCAAGTTACAACGAAAAAACCATTTCGGCTGTATTTCGGAGGGTTAAAAAAAAAAAAAAAAAAATTTTCCAGAACCCTCTCAACATAATCTTTAAATTTAGGGGCGGACATTAGCAACTTTTTTTTTCGACCCAGTCTAACGTACATATAGTTTAACTGAAAATAAAAGAACACAATTTAATGAAACTGGGATTCTAAAGGGTTCAAAATCGATTTGTTTACCATTTTTATGACTCGCTTTGTAGTATTGTCGAAAATTAAGCAATGAATAAACGCGGACAGTCTTTTCACCTAAATGTATTGTCACCAATTTAGACAATGGTAAAAAGACTTGCAAGTGTTATCTGAAGATTACTTATTTCCTGATGTCGATTCACCTATAAAAGTGCATCTGCTCTGTTGTAAGACCATCAGTTGTGCTCCGTTCTCCAACACCAAATCATCAAAGCATCGAAACATGTGGCCCAGAAATTTCTTCGTGCTCCGTGAGTTCTTAAATCGTTGTACATTTATGATTGTCCTACTAACTTTTTGAATTCCAGTTTTTGGAGCTGTGCTTTTAATCACTATAGCTATGACTCAAGCGCAGACCGATGAGCCAGAAGTTCCTGTTGACCCAACACCGGAAACTACGAGACCTACGCCCCCCACTAGGAGACCAACGCGCCCAACTAGGAGACCAACGCCACCAACTAGGAGACCAACGCGCCCAACTAGGAGACCTACGCCCCCCACTAGGAGACCCACGCGCCCAACTAGGAGACCTACGCCCCCCACTAGGAGACCAACGCGCCCAACTAGGAGACCAACGCCACCAACTAGGAGACCTACGCGCCCAACTAGGAGACCTACGCCCCCCACTAGGAGACCCACGCGCCCAACTAGAAGACCAACGCGCCCAACTAGAAGACCCACTCCACCAACAAGAAGACCCACGCCACCAACTATAGCACCAGAGTAGTATACATACAAATTTTTAATTTTCTAAGAGCCAATTTGGGCCATAAATATGTTTAATTAATTCCTTTAAAAATAGTTTTGCTTGTAGTAAAATTACGCGATTTTATATGCAACCCAACCTACTTTGTTTTAAATACAATTTTAACCAAACTTTGTTTAGTCATGTTTTTGGTTGTTTATTTTAAATTTCACCACATAATTTAAAAATTTAGAATTGTGGATCCCAATGGCCAATAGCGTAGTGAAGTATTACTGGTTACCATTAATATATTTTCAGCTGTTTTTTGTTATAGAATGTGATAAATCGGGTCAATGGCAATAATTTCTTTCGTGCTGGATTTCCGCCCATTTATTCAACTGTCTGTGGTTCAAAACGCCATTGAAGACACGAGGCTTGAATGTTTGCTACAAATACTTGATGTTAATGTACATCAATAATGGGAACTGCTACAGGAATTGTGAGTCAGACTCACAGTTATCTGAAGTATCCAAACTAGGGATGTTGCGAATGTGGAATACATCCGCGGATGCGAATGCGGATGTCAAATATTTTTAAGAAATAATTTAGGTGAGTAAATTAGGTGATTGAGGTAAATAAAAAATGGAAAAGTGAGTAATTTTTAGGATATTTTTTTATTTAGAATTTAAATTTAAAAATTGGAAAATTGTATTTAATAAAAGTAAGAAAAGATTTAATTTGAACGTACATAGTTTTTCCAAACAAAAAACCGCATTTTAAATTCTTCCTAACCTCGATGAGTTAGAAAGAAGTGAGTTTAAAAAATCATGGAAAAGCAAAAATTGTTATTATTAAATACAGCGATTACAGTGGAAATCTTGGCAATTTGAAATTTTGATTAAACTTACTTGACTAATGTAGAAAAGAAAAAAATACTTTAATAAAATTGTTACGCATGTAAGTATGAAAAACTGTTTTACTTACACTTTCCACACCCTAATTAGAAACACTTTTTACATTTTTATGGGTCGCTTGGATCGGGAGTTGATAAGTTTGACCGGTTTTACTGTGGTCGTGCGGTCAGCTACAACTCATAGGTCAGTGGAATAAAAAGTGTTCATCCTTTTTGAGAGTCCATGCGAATTCCAATTGCAAATGTTTTTTAAATTTTCCTACAAAACAGGGGTCTAATAAATATTTTGTAGTCATTCGAGGCTCAAATTCGCACCAGGACAAAGGATTAGATAATCAGGTAAGTCAAGCTAGGTTAAAGGATAATTTTATTTCTGATATTATATACAGCATGGCAACAATAAAGAAGTAATACCGGACCGGGTTTTTTTATAGGCTCCTACAATGTCCAAGATTTTTTCAGTTTGTAATCAGAAAAGTTCTTATCCGGATCTATTAGCGAGCTACCAGGTGAACAGAAATATAAGATGAATACTCGAAAAGCATCCACACCTACACACTTGTCCGCCTCTTTATTTTTATTTCCAGCCGCAAGGTTATGACAACAAACATTCGTAACATTTACTTCTGTCGCTCCTTTATTTAGTCTGCTGCTTAATGATCCCATATATATACATACTTACGTACTAAGTAATGTACATATGTATAAAGTTAGTGCAGTTATTTTCGTGCTGTGCTGTTTGCCTCTATGATGCAAAGAAAAATAAGGAGAAACAATCTCCTATGTGTTCTAAGGGCGGCTAATATCTTAACACACAATTTTGTAAATTTTGAAAATCAAGATCGATTCGAATTTGCCAGCATGCAACCAGACAAAAAAGGCAAAAAAAAGCAAAAACAATTACTAGGGGAACAGAAATCAAATTCACCTCAGACAGCTATTTTACTAGGCGCCCATAAGAAAAAAGCAACCTTCTTAATACAAAATATAACACGGCCCATACGTACTTTTATGAGCGCCTGATACATTTTTATATGCTTATTGGAGGTGTGGACAGATGCTGCTGGCAGGCTATCCAATTCATTATAGAAGGCCATTTTACCAGGTGCTCATACCGAAATAGCAAGCCTCCACAAATAGCTGGACCGAACCCCCATATTCAGTTTAATGAGCGCATGTTAAATTTGTATATAAAGCAGTCAAATTAAAAACTCGCTGGGGAAGAAAGAAAAAATTTCTATATAAAAATAATGTCAGCAATTACCAGGAGAACAGGAACAAAAGTGTGGCAGTGGATTTTTGCAGCATCAGCAAAAAATATTCGTTCCATTTACCAACTCATTTCAATAAGAGTTTCGGTTCCATGACGTTTCTTTATATGCCTATTAACATAATTATTATGTACTGAACTATGTATACAAAGAAAACAAGTAAGAAAGTCTAAGTTCGGGCGGAGCCGAACATTAAATACCCGGCGCAAGTATTAAATATATGTTTTCGACCTTTCCGAAAGCTACCGCTACATGATAAGCGGGTGTATAAATATTAAGTAAACTAGCATCCTTAAATTTCGAAATATTGAAATTTCAAGCATTTCTGAAATTTACCGTTATATGAAAAGCGGCCGTAATTTTAGTCCGATTTCAATAATTTTCAACGGTTCGCTTTTATGTGGCAAGCACAATAACCACACCGAGTTTGGTACAAATTTGTAGAACGGTTACCGATATACATATATGTGATCATAAGTGGGCGGTGCCACGCCCATTTTTCAAAATTTTATCATAAACGTATTTCTTGGTAAAGAATTGTTGCAAGCATCAATTTTGAATAAATTAGCTTCAATAATTACTTATTTACCGAAGATTTCGTATTTCTCTAAATTACCGTTATATGGGATGTGGGCGTGGTTATTGACCGATTTTAAAAATTTTTGGCCATTTGGTATGCTGTATCAGGGTCAACAACTGTGCCAAGTTTGGAAGAAATTGGTGCAGCGGTTACCAAAATATACACATGTAACTATAAGTGGGCGTGGCTACGCCCATTTTTCAAAAATTTTTAATATTCTTATTTCTCGTCTAAAAGTTATTCTAAATGTCAATTTTGAGTGAATTATCTTCAGTAGTTACTAAAATATCGCAGTTTTCGTATTTCTGAAAATTACCGTTATATGGGAGGTAGGCGTGGTTATTGTCCGATTTCGCCCATTTTCAATACCATCCGTCCTACGCCCAAAAGAAGTTCACGTACCAAGTTTCGTTAAGATATCTCAATTTTTACTCGAGTTATCGTGTGCACAGACGGACGGACGGACGGACGGACGGACGGACAGACAGTCACCGCTTAATCGATTTCTCTTTTCATTCTGATCATTTATGTATACATTTGTCTATATCTATCTCGATTCGTTTTGCCTGTTACAAACAACCGTTATGTGAACAAAGTTATAATACCCTTGTGCACAAGTGCGCTCGGGTATAAAAATAACCGGTCAAGGTTGACCTTCATATGAGTTATGCGTGCCTGGTTAAATTAGTTGGAGGCGTAATATTACCGGCCACGAAGTCATCATCGAAAAATCTTCCGCTGGTCCAGTAATACTTTCATGCCCGCCTAATAGTTTCGGATATGTGGTGGCCATTATCAATATCGCGACATTTTTTTTTTACCAATTTTGTAGGGTCGTCTAATTACCAGGAGAATAGGAATTGAACGCATGCACTCTTAAAGAGGCAGTCCGTCAAACTCTTCACCGAGAGCCGTACACATACCCGCTCGCAGGATCACCAAAATAAACTCGTTCCATTTACTGACTTGCTCCAGAAGAGTCTCGCTTCCATGATATTCCCTATATTCGTACTACATATATAGTAGTGTAGTAACGCCAGCCCAAGTTAATATATAGTAAACTATGATCAAGAAAATATGTAGAAAGGGTGAAGGCGACCTCCATGTAACTTATGCGCGCCTGGTTGATTGGCTTGGGTTATTTGGAGAGTTTAAAATGATGCACGCGAAATGCGTATGCGCTCCGGATAACTTTCAATATGTGCCTTCTGAGAGGGGCGGTCACAATTTATTTATTTTTGTCAAAAGTTGTTCGAATAGTCAACAAATTACCAGGAGAACAAACAAATACTTGTTTCGTTTTCTTATTCGTTCCAGCATAGTGTTTTACGTTCACGATGTTCCCTATGCATTAATAATACCACATATGCGCATAAATGCATCCATACATACGTACATATGTGTACATACATACATACATACTTACGTATTTATGTAGTTAATGTGGTAAATTAGTTTCTGGTGTGGTGAGCTGAACGAAAGAAAAGTCGATCGTTGGCGATCTAAATATGCGGGCTTTGCGATCTTTTTGCGCGCCTGGTTGCAGGACTTGCTTTATACATATGCCTAACAAATTTCCCAGAGGAAGAGGGGCCCGGCCCCTACTCTCGTCTTTCATGACATCGAGTTAAAAGTTTATATATAAGCTTATTTACTATCTAGGTTATTTTTTTATTTATTTTTTTTTAATATTTAAAGTAAATTTTTTTCGCGCTTTAATTTTACGGAATCGCCGCCTCAATGCTCAATTCATATAGTCTTAAACACTTTGCTTTATTATTAAAAAGATTAAATAAATTAAACATTCAATAATTTTACACAACATTGGATACTTACAAACTTCCTCATACGTCCAAATTGTCAAATAACTTCTAAAGAAATGCATACGTGGAATAAGGTTTATATTTTAATCTTTATTAAATTTTTATTATAACTCGCTACAAATATATTAAAATTTTCAAGAATTGCGTATTCGTTTCTATTTTACACCCTAATGGTTTTTTTTCAAAAACTAGTAAAAATATTTAATTTTCTCACAAAGTATATTTTTTTAAATCCATGTTTATGAGCTTATTGTTAAGTTTTAGTGTTTTTTGCTGGCTCCAATTTCTGTTAAGCAGTTTTATTCGAATTGTGTGCATTAGGTCTGATATTCAATTCGTACTAGATCTCTCAGGTTTCATACATACATATGTACTTATGAAAAATCTAATTTCCTAATTGTCATCTTGCAAAGTGCGCGTGAATAGCACAAATCACCGTGTCAGCAAAAACTAGCGTTTCCATTCCACATGTACCTGTATTCAGTGGTCGTCCCGTTAATTTTCCGCGTGTTATGCGAGAGTGAGTTTATATTTACATATTTTGTTGTAGCTGTAAGAGAAATTGAGAATATAATAATTAGCGTGCGCCTACACAGGTAGTAGCATATACATATGTACATATGTACATAAATATCAATATATATGTATACAGGGTGTCCCAGAAGTAACGTGCCAAACTTTAGGGGAAGGTAGGTGGGGGGGTGAGCTCCCTGATAAACAAAAAATTTTCAGGTAAAAGTGTCACCGTTTTTGAAATATTTACATTTTTTCGAATTTAAAAAAAATCGTGCCTTTTCATGTGTTTTCTTTAACTGCAACTACAAACCGGGCAATACTTAGTAAATTTTTTATGTAAAATACTTCCAGATAGTTGCCTCTCCATACTCAAATGCAATGTAGTTAAAATA
>NW_016162216.1:0-8002 GCF_001687245.7 Rhagoletis zephyria | reverse complement strand
TTATATTATTTATTATACAATATTCTTTATTCAACAGAAGAGCGTGACGCTTTTAGTCAAATATTTTGTTTCCTGCAATATATTCTTAAAAAGAAGTGATGTACTGTCACGCAGAAATTAATGATGTAACCAAACATTTATTTGTTTTTTATAATTTTTAAAAGCAAAAGTTCAATTTAAACGTAAATATTTATACGTATGTAGTATAGTTTTGGGCATACAATCGTTTAAATTTAGATAAATGTGAAATTTTAAGGAGTTTTTTAGAGTTTTTATTACAATCTTTTATTAAGTTTCACCTGCAATGCAACCAACTTTTAACAAGTTTCCCGATGAGCTAGAGCCTTGAAACTTCAAACTTAGCTCATAACCCGATGACAATGCAATATGAAAGAGGAATCCGCTAGGTGGCGCAGGTATCGATTTGAAGAAAAACCCGTATTTATGGTGCGATATGGTTCATATTTTTATATTACTTTAATGGAATGACATAACTCCACAACAACTTCAGCCGGTGCTGGGGTCGACTTTTCTGTTTTTTATTAACCACTAATAATTTGCTTACATTTTTTAATTACTTGTATTATTTTATTTTTTTTTTTTTTTTAGTTGATCAATGTAAAAATATAATACATTACCCCAAAAGTAAAGAAATTTAGAGCTCGAAAATAATACAACACAAATGGATGTGCCTTACAATCCCACCAGATTTCTAGCAGAGATATATTTTTGAGTACCCAAAATTACCTGCGGTTATAACAGGAATCAATGCCTGATCAATAAAAGTTAAATGAAGTGATGTATATATTATCTTCCATAATAGTAAGACTAAATATGGTTTGAACTACCCTGGCATCCCACGTCTGCATACAATGAATAAAATCTAATAATGATTCATGTAATGAAACCCATCTACGCATGAAGTTGAAACAGGGAGCCGAAATTAAAAAAAAACAAAACAAATTTAGAGAATCCGATAATAAATATATTTAGAATCGGTTATTTGTGAGTTCAAATCCTTTGAACAATAATTTAAATGAATTATTACAAAATGTAGGCAAGTCAAACAAAATATGTTTAAATGTGTTTAAGTCGAAAATATATTTAAAAATGGTAAACATCTGTTTTAAAAATCTAATTAAATTTAATCAGTTACTTTAATGCAATAGTAAGGTAAAATAATTTCAAACGGCGAATACAATTTTTAATTCGATCAAAAAACAACAAAGCTATAACTTCTGAAGTGTAATTTGAAGAAGTACCAAGTAATAAACAAGTGAGAACTCCTGCATATTTGTTTTGTTTACCTTTATGTGTGTTATAAACCTAATTATATGCATTGGCTTTTTCTTGACAGTACTCAACTTTTAGAATTATCTTTATTAAAAGTACTTGCGAACTAAGAGCTAACCTAAATGATTTATATATACGATTCCTACCTTAATCGTTTATCTCGATTCAACGAGTGTTTAATTGGACTTTAGAGTTAATAAGCTGGTTGATTACACGGTGTGCTACAAATCATTGCTTGTTCACGTAGTGATAAACACTCAAAGGATTAACTGTACAAAAATACAATCGAATTCCAATTTAATAACAATAAATTCATTTATGTCATTTTTCAATTATGTAAGAATTATCTAGTATGAGTGTATGTAGTTGCAACCATACATACAAATGTATGCATTTCGAATGCTAAAGGGTTCAAAAGTTGATTCTTTAACCATTTTTATGACTCCTTTGTAGATTGTCAAAAATTAAGCAATGAATAAACGCGGACAGTCTTTTCACTTAAATGTATTGTCACCAATTTAGACAATTGTTAAAAAGACTTGCCAAGTGTTATCGAAGATCACTTGATTTCCTGATGTCGATTTCCCTATAAAAGTCCGATCTGCTGTGTGTAAAACCATCAGTTGTGCTGCGTTCTCGAACACGAAATCATCAAGGCATCGAAACATGTGGCCCAGAAATTTTTCGTCCTCCGTGAGTTCTTAAATCGTTGTACATTAATGATTTTCCAACTAACTCTTTGAATTATAGTTTTTGGAGCAGTGCTTTTAATCACTATAGCTATGACTCAAGCTCAGCCTGGCGAGACAAGTGTAGGGCCTACACCCCCAACTAGGAGACCTACGCCGCCAACTAGAAGATCCTCCACTAGGACCCACGCCTCCAACTAGGAGACCCACGCCCACTAGGGACCTACGCCACTAGGAGACCTACGCGGCCAACTAGGAGACCCACGCCTCCAACTAGGACACCTACTCCTCCAACTGTCACACCAACAAGAGTTGCCAGAGCTGCAAGACTCTCGAAACCTCGTCCATGCCCAAGGCAACCGCTGAGGTGTTCCACTGTTGGTCCATCATTGTGCGTACGCAATCGAAATGACAGGCTCTGTCGTCGCGTGGCTAATAAGTGTGCTTTACGTAATCTCAACTGCCTATCTAGGCCGCGTAATAGTAAGTGGTTGCAATTTTATATTTCACGATACTAGAACATTCTACATTTATCTTTTATGTTTTCTCCTCCCTCTTTAGATTGGTCTATTACCAGGCAAAGCCGTTGTGGAAAGCTTCCAATTGGAACACGCGCCGCTAAATGCAGAGACTGAATTAGTTATAAATTCGATTTTAAATAAAACTTAGTGTACAAAAATTTTTTTAATTCTCCATTAACCAATATTTGCCATAAATATCTTTAACTTATTAATTACTATAAAAACTAGTTTTGCTTGCAATAAAATGATGTGATTTTATATGCAACCTACCTTGTTTTAATTACAAATGTCATTTATTAGGATTCCGTTTACCATACCGGGTATTTAGTAAATGATTTAGCTATGTGTTAAAAGATGTTCTGCACATTATGCAGGCAAAACATCTCTTAGCCGAAAATTGGTTCGAGTTAGCGATAAGTAATAACTGATATGTAGTTGCATTTAAATATAATCCAACACCTATTATAAAAACCATTGATTAAAATTACCTCACATTATTAAGTGTTTTTGTGGATAGGTTACTCGGTTACTCTAGTTTTTAAGCCAACCCATGAATAGGTATTTTACTCTTAGGGGAAGGATTTTGCGGACGAAAATATTTGAATTTTTTCAAAAATAATTTATATTCCTTAGTTAATTCGCAGGATAAAGTGTCTGCTAAAGTGATGTCTACTTAATCAAAAGATGCTATTTCCACTTTTTGGATTTTTTTTTTAATTTTGTGGTTTAATATGTATGTATTATCTTCTGGCTCTTGCTTAAGCTGTTGTCTGTCGCTCCTGCAATTACAAGCACGGCGGTCTCCGAAGCTGTTCGGTAGGAGCACTATACGGAGTGCTTCCCGTTTTTGCACATCTGCCATATGCTTGCGGTACCTTTCATGCCGTAGAGCTTCGGCCCATATTTTTGCGCCATAGAGCGCATGAGCAACCGCCTCTTGCTTGGGCTAGGTCCGCGTAGGTTGGCCATAACTCTGCTTAGCTTCCGTTGTATTTCATGCAAAAAAGCGAGCTTGCAATTAAGGCTGACACCCAGGTATTTTACGGCCGCTCTGCTTCAGACCGTTGTGCCTCCAACCCGCATTTCATTGATTAGGGGATGCGTTTTTTTTTTTTGTGATAAGCATTGTCTATGCCTTAGCTAAGGTCAACTGGAGCCCGTGGTTGTTCATCCAAAAGCTGACTCGGCGCATCAACTGGTTAAGACCGCTCCGCTGTCTCCACAGTTCGCGCAATGATAATCGCCGAAACGCCTCGGCGTATCCCATTAAAGAGGACCCTTCTGGCATTTCCATTCGTAGTATGCCGTCATACTTATGTGCTGTTCCATATGTCAGGTCCCAACGTAAGTCCTTGAGCTGCTCCTGCTGAAAGTTGTTTAACTCTCGTGCCGTCTGCTGTTTTGTATTTGATCGAACGGTTACTGAGATAGTCCTCGAGAATCTGATGAAGGTACTCCGGTACCTTAAAGCCATGTTCCATTGCGTTCATAACATCACTCCATCTAACCGTGAATTAGACCGTTGTTGACGTCTAATATGACCAGTAGATATATGGGGCGAGAGAAATGATTTTCGCGCTCCGTGCTCTTGGCCGCTTCTATTGCCTCCTGTAAAGCGTGAATTGTTGACCTCCCTGTTCGGAATCCAAACTCGCTGTTTGACAGGTTTCCGGCATCTTTGAGTGCCGAGAAAAGGCGCCTTCTCAAGAGTTTTTTCACGGGTTTACCCGCTTTATCCAACATGCACAAAGGCTTGTATGATGATATGTTTGCCACTTTCCAGCAGTCGGGCAATATTTGCACACTTAGTCAGGCATTATACATTTCCAGCAGGCAGCATTTCCTCCAATCTAAAAGGGAGTATTCCTGGGTGGTCTGCTAGGTCTAAGAGGATACGTAGCGAAAAGAAAAAAGTATCCACGATGGCTTCGGTAGTCGCAGTTTTTAAGGCAGATTCACTTCTGATAAGAATATATGCTGTTAGACTGGAGACAGGTTGTGCTGGATGACTATAGTGGGTCTCGGATAGCCGAATATTAAATCCAAACTATTGCCAGATACGTTTACGATCCACAAATCAGTGTCTTCAAACAATGTTGAAGAACATTCCAGTAGAGATATGATTAATTATTTTAAAAGTTTGGGTAATGAAGAATAACAATATGTATGTAAAAATTGTGTTTGGCGACTTCAATGCCATTTTGGGTAAGGAACCACCGCAGGAAAATTCAGCTTCCACGACGAAACATCCGGTAACTGACTGAGGGTGACTGACTCCGCCGGGTCCGAAGAGTGGTAGTATGCGGTACTAGGTTCAAATGTAAAAAGATCCATCAAGATGTGTAACAACCAATATACGCACCCGCGACTGCGTAGCAAAAATATTTAACAATGTAAGGAAAAACGTCGTAAAGCTGCAGTCAAAACAGATAACCAATGTCGCCGCAGGACTTTAACACCTGCTGTCAGAAATCACTCTTCAACAAGGCGACATATTCGAGCAGTGGAAACACATTTCCCGCTTCCTAAGTACCGCTGCCTAAGAAGTAGTCCAATTATACCGAAGGCCGAAGAAGCGATTCCATGCCGCTGCAGAGAAAAAGTTGCTGCCTACTAGGCACGTTGCGATCGAGCACAATACGAACCAAACGTATTTTCCTTAATAAAAAGATATTGGCTGAAGTTCCGCGAGCGTCGAGAGTTTGAAATGCTAGCTGACAGGAAAAAGTCCACCACTTCTTCCAGAAAGGTAGGCGACTTACGGAGGGTTTCAGGTTAGATTACGTTGCAATGGCTAGAGAGAGTAATTCCCCCTACACTAGAGCCAAAGGGAGACCCATTGTGTGGCCATATGCAAATTTCGCTTCCCAACAATGTTGCGACACTCGCGCGGTATCAAACCATTTAATTTAAGCTATACACTTTAATTGTGCTCTAATGTTGATTTATGGTACCTCCGCAAGGTTTTATAAATATAGCTTACCAAGCGTATGCAGTTGTTTTTTGCAATGTGCCGAACATCTTTGGCCGTAGTCCACATTACCCACACATTACCTACCGCCGCTGAAGAATAGAATAAGTCCGATTTCAGCGAACCCGAAGGAACAATTGCTACGCTGAAAAATGTAACGAAGCTGCAGAAAAAGAATAACTATATCGACGACAGGGGCACGCTGCGATCGGACGCAACCGGAGCTACGTGCGACCGTTTTAAGGAGCTGAAGAGGGAAGCGAGACGTATTTCCCACAATAAGAAAAGAAAGGCGAAGAACTTGAAATTCTGGCCGTTTACTAGAGAGTCGGGTGATTTTCGAAAGGTTTCCATACCGGGGCGAACTCCAGTGAGAACAACTATGGCAACCTAGTGACCGATGTCCAGAAAGTACTTAAATTATGAAGGGAACACTTTTCCACACTACTGAATGGCAGTAACACTGCAAACAGTGGAGAAGACGAACCCGATCACCCAGTCGATGATCGTATGGAGTCGATATCCCAACGCCTGACTATGACAATAAAGCTGCTGAAGCTGACGGCCTGCCAACTGAGCTATTCAAGTGTCTCGGCGAGGAGTTAGTAAGGACCTCTTATGCAGAATATGGTCGGAGAAAAGGATCGCCACTCATCAACTAATTGTCGACTTCAAAGCCGTTTTCGACAGCACTCAAAGGAGTTACCTATACACCGCGATGTCTGAATTTGATATCACCGCGAAACTGATACGGCTGTGTAAAATGACGTCGAACAATACCACTACGTCACACACAGCTGTGTGGATCGTTGAACTTTAAAAAACTTGTTTTAATTGTCTGGTATCTATGTGCGAGTATATGTATTTGCTTTGTTCCATTTTGTATTGACACTTTTGATGCAAGACTTTTAGCTTGAAGAGTAAATATTTACGTAAATTTCTTTTTAAAAATGGTTATTTATTTTAATTTTTGAAGGTTGTAAACAATAACAGTGAAAACCATTCCATGTCTGCAAGACAAAGCTGTTTAAATTAGCAAAAGAACAAAATGTATAAACAACTTTACGGCGAGGAAGCCAATTAAAACAATTGAAATACATTTCAGTCCGCGTATTTTTATTGTAAAATGTTAACAATCAGCAGATGTACTTATTTATGTCCACTCCAGCACATTCGCCAAACCCATTATTATTTATAAGAAATAAGAAATTTTTCAATAAATACTGCCCACAGTGCAATTGAAGAGGCCCACATACTCCATACCGGCATGAAGGACTTCATTTCAATTTTAGGTAAGTTAAGTCGAAGTAATACTTCGCTACAAGTAAAAATTAAAAAAAAAATAAACCCTTTCTTTATAGAAATTTTACTCATATCACTGGCTTCGGCGAGCGCCCAATGTGCCGGCACTTGCCGAGTTAATGTGCCGAGCCAGTCAGTTTGCATTGTACAAATGGATCCGCAACAATGTCTTAAGATTAAGGAGTGCACACTTAATGAGTTGAATTGTTTTCGTTGGCGCCAAAAAATACCATGTAAGTGAGAAAAATTAAGTACACAATGAGTTGAGTTCTTTTCAAGTAAAATATTTCAATTTATCTTTGCTGCAGTGCTAAGTCGATCGCCTTTAGAACGTTGCAGCCATATAAGCGGACCCATTGGCAGTGGGCGTTGCACTACTGCCCAGGAGCAATGCCTGCGCGTAAATTGTGCAAATGATAAAGTGGTGCGTTGTCAACGCGCCGGGAAAACTTGTCGCTTACTAACAAACTGTGAAGCGAAACGTGAAAATTGTCGCCGTCCTCCGAGCAGTCGTATGTGTTAGACAAAATTGAGAATTACTACAAAAAGACCTAAAATGTTTATTTTTTTCTTGCAGATTTGAAAGCCATTTCTAGGCAGCCTTGTCAAGGCCTTAAACGTTCGGACGGTTTCAAGCCATGCAAAGTGAAAAAGAGAAGAAGGAAATTAGGTTAGCTCACTCAGCCTAGTAGATGTCGCTTTGTATGGAAATGCTACAAGAAATATATATAGGACCTGCACTGAGTATTTTATGAAAATATTACAAAAAATTCAATAATAAATCTTAAGAATAAACTTTTCAATATATTACGTTTCTATAAATTTAAAAAAACAAAAAAAAATTCTTAGACCCATAGAACTTGTCTTAATAAGTTTTGATTTTAAAATTTTACCAATAGTCTTATAAACAATTTATGGCGTTTAAAATGAAAAATGCTGGAGACTTCTTAAGGCGGTCCAGAAGAGAAATCGTCAGATAAAATCCCGAGAAATCCTATCAAAATGGCGCTTTCTCTCTATTGTCTTCTCTAGTTAGAAGAAATAGAGAAAACAATTTCTTAGACAATGTTGCTAGCAACCAACCTACAATAACCTGTACCACTGCACGATTGGAAAATAGATATAAAATTAAGCTGTCTAACAGCCCTATCCCAATTAAATCTTCAAATACATCAGTATTCATCAAAGTTGTAAATCTTGAAGTTTAATTTTTCATATTAAGTTAT
>NW_016162215.1:34090-44816 GCF_001687245.7 Rhagoletis zephyria | reverse complement strand
GGCCCCCATTGTATTTTCAGGGGTTTTTGGCGGACTTATAAAATATAGTTATGTACTATGAAAAAGTGTTTAAATAAACTATTGGGTATTCTTATTGGGAGTCTTCCGATCGAAAAATATTGGCTGCGTTTCTTTATTCATTCCGGATAATCCCATTTCACAGCCAGAATAAACAGAATGCGATTGAAATATACGTTAACATATCATCAGGAACGTTCTAAAGAATAAGTAAACAAAAAAGTTTATTCCAAACGTTCAGAATGAATAAAGAAATGCAGCCATTGATTTTAAACAATTCTATACAGTTTTTTTTCATATAAAATACATCAAAAATTCCGAGCGCTTTAAGCGACCTCTAAATAGTTTTTAATGTCAAAATAAAAAATAGGGATCTATTTTTTTCGGTGTAGAACAGTCCTATGGGTTAAGAGCATACAAATTTCGACTTTATTTTTTTTTACATGCAATTTTGTACCACCCTAATGTACATACTCGTATTTTATATATGAAAGTTTGTCATGCAGTTACTCTCAGACTGCTGTTGTTCTCAGTGCCGTTGACTGACTTTTTGGCGTGGTTGGCGGCCACGATCCAGAAAATAAAGGTCGCGCCATTTGCGGACCGCTAACCCTCTNCACTATGAAAAAATGATTAAATAAACAATTGGGTATTATTATTGAGAGTCTTTCGATCGAAAAATTTTTTTCGTATAAAATACATGAAAAATTCTGAGCGCCCTGAGCGACCTCTAAATAGTTTTTAACGTCAAAATAAAAAATAGGGATCTATTTTTTCGGTTTAGAACAGTCCTAAGGGTTAAGAGCATACAAATTTCGACTTTATTTTTTTTACATGCAATTTTGGACCACCCTAATGTACATACTCGTATTCTATATATCAAAGTTTGTCATGCAGTTACTCTCAGACTGCTGTTGTTCTCAGTGCCGTTGACTGACTTTTGGGCGTGGTTGGCGGCGCATTCGAGTGTTGAGTAATGAATGCTGACAACTACCGCTAGCTGACAATCAAAAGCGCTGTGAAAGCCGCTGAAGAATGCAGCGAATGCAATAAGTGTGGATAAAGGCAAATAAGCACCGCTTTCGAAATTGTGGCGAAGATTAAAGAAGTTTTTAGGCTGAGTGTGAAAGAAGAAAGAGAATGAGCTGAATAGCAGAATTTCCTGCAAGAAAATTTATTGCAAGCCATGCCCCTAAAATATTTGGATGTCCAATTTGTAATTTTTTACCAACTTGCATAATTGAACTACACGTTTGAGCGATAGATTTCTAGTTTCTCCACCCCAATTCATTATATTCGTAACCATTGAAAATTCACTCAATTTATGTATATTTTTCCTACAGGGGTTCGCTTACACTTCGCACTCATTGTAGCCACTTTCGAATGAAAATGATTTTTCCCGTTTCGCTACGCGCTTGAAGTGGCCGGAAAACTACGCGCATAACATTATTCGAGGCGATTGCGTGGCCATGACCGATGCCATGATTTAGATGAGAAAATGATGAGGATGGTGAGTAGGAAAATAATGAAGAGAATGTGGTTGGCGGCAGTTAGAGTTGAAGGATGACGTTGAATATAACGCTGACTGCAANGGCGCATTCGAGTGTTGAGTAATGAATACCGCTAGCTGACAATCAAAAGCGCTGTGAAAAGCCGCTGAAGAATGCAGCGAATCAAAAGTTGCAATAAGTGTGGATAAAGGCAAATAAGCACCGCTTTCGAAATTGTGGCGAAGATTAAAGAAGTTTTTAGGCTGAGTGTGAAAGAAGAAAGAGAATGAGCTGAATAGCAGAATTTCCTGCAAGAAAATTTATTGCAAGCCATGCCCCTAAAATATTTGGATGTCCAATTTGTAATTTTTTACCAACTTGCATAATTGAACTACACGTTTGAGCGATAGATTTCTAGTTTCTCCACCCCAATTCATTATATTCGTAACCATTGAAAATTCACTCAATTTATGTATATTTTTCCTACAGGGGTTCGCTTACACTTCGCACTCATTGTAGCCACTTTCGAATGAAAATGATTTTTCCCGTTTCGCTACGCGCTTGAAGTGGCCGGAAAACTACGCGCATAACATTATTCGAGGCGATTGCGTGGCCATGACCGATGCCATGATTTAGATGAGAAAATGATGAGGATGGTGAGTAGGAAAATAATGAAGAGAATGTGGTTGGCGGCAGTTAGAGTTGAAGGATGACGTTGAATATAACGCTGACTGCAATGATAAAGAAATACTAAGTGGGTAAAGACCGTGGCTGCTGCTGTTGTTGATGGAGATTTGAGAGTAGAATGACTGTTGTGGTGCAGCTGCCTAGCTCAATACCGGGCCGCCAGTGAAGCTTTCTGTTGTTTCGGATGCAATGCTGTTGATTATGCGGGGGGAAATGTGCACACAGTGCACAGTCACTAACTGAGCAGCGTGGCGAATTTCAGGCCATGTCATGCCGTGCCACACGAACCGCTTTCTATGCATTTGCCTCGCTAGTAGATATCTAAGTATGCACAACATCACAAAAATTTGAGTGACAGTTGAATGATATAATGATTACCAAGCAAAGATAAACGATGATCGTGGAGCGGTGATGTGCGCGTGATGGATAACAGCAACAGTAATCGTAGTAATGCAAAAACAAAATATTTGGTTGGCTTTGTATGCCACGTAGGAGCAGGCGTAGTGAGCCACAACAAAAACAAATGTTTAAAAATACTCGAAAATGTTTTGTTATTGTTATTATGTATTTTTTTGTTCGAATCAAAGTAAAAAGTAATTTTCAAACAGTTTGCAATATACATAAAAAAAAGACTTTTCACTTGCATGCAAGTATCTACAAATGCATGTGTGTACATATATGTGCGCTTGCTTTTGTGGTTTGTTGCGGCCTTCTACAATAGATTTCTATCAAAAGCCATCCAAGAGTCGGTAGTCGTGTCTTTCTTGGCTCTTTTGTTGTTTTTTTTTTTCTGGATGTTGTTATTGTTCTTTCACTTCTATTACACATCATCGCTTGGTCATGTTGCNACTTTCGAATGAAAATGATTTTTCCCGTTTCGCTACGCGCTTGAAGTGGCCGGAAAACTACGAGCATAACATTATTCGAGGCGATTGCGTGGCCATGACCGATGTCATGATTTAGATGAGAAAATGATGAGGATGATGAGTAGGAAAATAATGAAGAGAATGTGGTTGGCGGCAGTTGGAGTTGAAGGATGACGTTGAATATAACGCTGACTGCAATGATAAAGAAATACTAAGTGGGTAAAGACCGTGGCTGCTGCTGTTGTTGATGGAGATTTGAGAGTAGTATGATTGTTGTGGTGCAGCTGCCTAGCTCAATACCGGGCCGCCAGTGAAGCTTTCTGTTGTTCCGGATGCAATGCTGTTGATTATGCGGGGTGAAATGTGGGCTTCTGCTGCCACACCCGCTCGTCGCATTGCATAAAGCCACCACACAGTGCACAGTCACTAAGTGAGCAGCGTGGCGAATTTCAGGCCATGTCATGCCATGCCACACGAACCGCTTTCTATGCATTTGCCTCGCTAGTAGATATCACAAAAATTTGAGTGACAGTTGAATGATATAATGAGTACCAAGCAAAGATAAACGATGATCGTGGAGCGGTGATGTGCGCGTGATGGATAACAGCACCAGTAATCGTAGTAATGCAAAAACAAAATATTTGGTTGGCTTTGTATGCCACGTAGGAGCAGGCGTAGTGAGCCACAACAAAAACAAATGTTTAAAAATACTCGAAAATGTTTTGTTATTGTTATTATGTATTTTTTTGTTCGAATCAAAGTAAAAAGTAATTTTCAAACAGTTTGCAATATACATAAAAAAAAGACTTTTCACTTGCATGCAAGTATCTACAAATGCATGTGTGTACATATATGTGCGCTTGCTTTTGTGGTTTGTTGCGGCCTTCTACAATAGATTTCTATCAAAAGCCATCCAAGAGTCGGTAGTCGTGTCTTTCTTGGCTCTTTTGTTGTTTTTTTTTTTCTGGATGTTGTTATTGTTCTTTCACTTCTATTACACATCATCGCTTGGTCATGTTGCCGGCCACCGTCCACGCATTTATTGTCAACTATTCATTACATTTCCACTTGGAATGTTTCTATTCAAAACTGTTTTTTTTTAATTTTTGAAATATTCGTGTTCATCATTTGATGGCAATGATGATTTTTCAAATAAATACACAAACACTTTAGTAAAGTGATAAATTTTAATAAACAATGCGTTTAAAATGTGCTGCACGAATGTGTGGGGTGCAATGGCACTCAAAAGGTTGGTTAGCTTACGAAAAAAAGTTGCCTGTTAGTTTAAAATAATTTAAAAAATATTTCCAAATTTCAAATTAAATCTAAAAAGCAAAGATAAAAACGAGAAATGTAAGTGCGCTTGGGCCACACTGGAGAAGTGAAACTTACGTTACATATCCAGTTTGTCTCATAACCAATATACATATATGTGCATTAGGGTGGTCCAAAAATGTATGTGAAAAAGTAAAGTTGTAATTTTTATGCTCTCACCCGCTTAGGGTTGTTCTATATCAAATAAAATGTACCTATATTTTTTTTACTTTCAAATCAAAANGGGTCATGTTGCCGGCCACCGTCCACGCATTTATTGTCAACTATTCATTACATTTCCACTTGGAATGTTTCTATTCAAAACTGCTTTTTTTCATTTTTGAAGTGTTCGTGTTCACCATTTGATGGCAATGATGATTTTTCAAATACACCAACACTTTAGTAGAGTGTTAAATTTTAATAAACAATGCGTTTAAAATGTGCTACACGAATGTGTGGGGTGCAATGGCACTCCAAAGGAAGAGTTGGTTAGCTTACGAAAAAAACTTGCCAGTTAGTTTAAAATAATAAAAAAAAAATATTTCCAAATTTCAAATTAAATCTAAAAAAAACAAAGTTAAAACCAAAAAATGTAAGTGCGCTTGGGCCATATTGGAGAAGTGAAACTTAGGTTACATATCTAGTTTGTCTCATAACCAATATACATATATGTACATTAGGGTGGTCCAAAAATGTATGCGAAAAAGTAAAGTTGTAATTTTTATGCTCTCACCCGCTTGGGGTTGTTCTATATCAAATAAAATGTACCTATATTTTTTTTACTTTCAAATCAAAAAAAAATATTTAGAGGTCGCTCAAAGCGCTCTAAGTTTTCCACATACAAATGTATTTTATATGGGGAAAAAGACTTTTCGTAGAAATGGTATAGAATTCTCGAAAATCAATATTTTTCGAACGGGACAACCCTGTTTCTTTTCATGAGATTCCCAGTAATATCACGCAATTATTAATTTAACCATTTTTTCATAGTAACTATATTTTAGAGGCACGCCAAAACCCCCACAAAACCCAATGGGGAAAAAATAAAAAAAATTTATCGATTTTGTTATCGATATTTTTACTGATTTGGTTATCGATATTTATTGATTTTGTTATCGATAGTTATCGATTTTGTTATCGACATTTATCGATTTTGTTGTCGATATTTTTAGCGATTTTGTTATCGATATATTTATCCATTTTGCTATCGATATTTTCATCTATTTTGTTATCGACATTTTTACCGATTTTGTTATCGAACTTTTTATAGGTTTTGTTATCGATATTTATCGATTTTGTTATCGATATTTTNTATGTGCATTAGGGTGGTCCAAAAATGTATGTGAAAAAGTAAAGTTGTAATTTTTATGCTCTCACCCGCTTAGGGTTGTTCTATATCAAATAAAATGTACCTATATTTTTTTTACTTTCAAATCAAAAAAATATTTAGAGGTCGCTCAAAGCGCTTTAAGTTTTCCACATACATATGTATTTTATATGGGGAAAAAGACTTTTCGTAGAAATGGTATAGAATTCTTGAAAATCAATATTTTTCGAACGGGACAACCCTGTTTCTTTTCATGAGATATCACGTAATATCACGCAATTATTAATTTAACAATTTTTTCATAGTGACTATATTTTCGAGGTACGCCAAAACCCCCACAAAACCCAATGGGGAATAAAAAAAAAAAAATTATCGATTTTGATATCGATATTTTTACTGATTTGGTTATCGATATTTATCGATTTTGTTATCGATAGTTATCGATTTTGCTATCGACATTTATCGATTTTGTTGTCGATATTTTTAGCGATTTTGTTATCGATATATTTATCCATTTTGCTATCGATATTTTCATCGATTTTGTTATCGACATTTTTACCGATTTTGTTATCGAACTTTTTATAGGTTTTGTTATCGATTTTTATCGATTTTGTTATCGATATTTTTATAGATTTTTCTATCGTTGTTTATCTACTCTGTTATCGATATTTTTGTTGATTTTGTTATAGATATTTATTGATCTTGTTATCGATATTTATCCATTTTGTTATCGATATTTTTAGCGATTTTGTAATCAATTTTATAATTCATTTTCTTATCGATAATAACATTGATATACAAATGTGTATAGATAGAAAAAGGACAAAAAATATAACCTTAAAAATTAAGATTTTTTTAACCTACTATCAATTTTAGTTGAGTGTACGACACTCTCTCCAATTTTGAAGACATTCATTGGACTGCATATAAAAATATTTAATTTTAGACTTTTGTTGAGACATGTATATACATATTTACATACATAAGTATGTACATTGCACACAATTCACCCTTTTTCTTGGTTTGTTGTTCGCGTGCATTGCAATTCGTCACGCTTACTTATCAAGTGCACTGTTAAAGAGCGAATCACACAGCTGCACACTTTTGACCCAACAATGAGTGGGGGGCACAGCAACAAGCAACACGCACTCGAAGAAGTGAGATCGCATGTTGCACACATGTTAAACAACAAAACATTTGATGGATGCTTTTGAAGTGTCAGCAAGTAACAAGCAACAAACGGCAACAAACGGCAGCAACATCAGCACTTGTTGTGTGCGCATGCGCGCCCGCACATTTGCACACTCATGGCGCACAAGCACACATACATACATGTACATTTGTAAGGCCACATTTATCTTTTCACGAAATGAATGCATGAAACGCATGCCAACGCTTTTTTCCTTTGAATTTTTTGTACTTTTGTAAACTTTTGAAAAGCCCACTCAGCGCATGATTTAAAGCAAATCACTCGTAACCATCTCTTACTAAATGTGGTACAAATAAACAAAATAATGAAATATACTTCATATTTAGCGCGCAGCAAAGAAACCCAACCTTGTGGTTCATAATGAAGTGAAAAAAAATAAAGAAACAAAAAAGGTGCTGCGAGCACAAATAACTAGGCAGTCGCTTGCTTGGCTATTGAAATGAAATTATTATAGTGAATTAATGGAATGCGAATCGAAATTTGAGAAGTTTGTGATAACAAGAGGTCAAATACATTTTAAAAATTCTAGAGATATGTAGCTCTATCAGCTGTTATCAGCGCTAGAAGTACGATAGCTTGATTTTTATTGGTTGTACACTAAAATTGTGAAAAGGCCGTAGGAACCCAACAAGCAAAATAAACTTAAAGAATGTTTTTTTTAAGTTTTCAATTATAAACATTAAGCTTACAAAACGTTGATTTTTTGTTTATAAAACGCTTGAAAGTAAGCGTAATATAATCGAAAAGGAACATTGGTTATAAGCGTAGCAATATAAACTTGTAATAAATGTTCAAAAGAAAGCTTATAATAAAGGTTAAAAAAAAGTTTTTTATAAGCGTATGAATATAAACTTACTAAAAATTTTCAAAAGAAAGCTTTTTATAAACATATTTATAACCCTTTATTTAAAGATATTTCATTAAAAACTCATACATAGATTGCTTAACATCTAGAAACTAAACGAAATGCGAATTTTCGGCGGACTCATCTACAGTCGCGAAAATATAAATAGGGAATAGACATTTTAGCATACAAATTCACAATAACACATACAAATTAAGCATAAAAAAGTTAATTATTACATCTTGTTGCGTGCTTTCAATTACTTGCAGTTATTGGAAAATTGGAAAAGCGACATGGATGATTTATGATGTCATAAATACCTGTGATTCTGAATCTAAGGGTAAGTGATACATGCGTATGTATGTATGTATGTATAACAGCAATTGGCCTACCGTTTTTTTTTTCTTCCGATAAGATATGTATTTCGGCTTATCTTCCTTTAAACTATGTAATTTGCTATACCGAGCCAATANACTATGTAATTTGCTATACCGAACCAATAAAGTGAAATGTGGCTACTTGCGGCTTCTCTTTGGAAAAGTTAACATCCCTAATATGTACATACATATAAATACATGTGGACTTTGACAAATATGCATATCGTTATAAGTATGAATAACTATATAAATATATATATATGACTTTGTGCGTCACATAATCCTTTTTCTCGTTTTTTTTTTTGCTTCATTTAATTATGTAATTATGTCAGTTAATGATAGTTTAAATAACGGCTATGCCATGTAATAAATGTAATAAAAACCGATAATATACGCCACATATGCATTTACATACATACGTACATACGCAAAAAATTTAAATAAACCAAGAGCCAGCATAGCGAAATTAAAAGGTGCATATTTTAAAATTTTATGGCAATCAAACAGANTTAAATAACGGCTATGCCATGTAATAAATGTAATAAAAACCGACAATATACGCCACATATGCATTTACATACATACGTACATACGCAAAAAATTTAAATAAAACAAGAGCCAGCATAGCGAAATTAAAAGGTGCATATTTTAAAATTTTATGGCAATCAAACAGAAAATGAGCTACGACGAGCGATTGCATTAGCCATGAACTGTGAAGGATTACATACAAATGTACTTGTTTGCATCTGTGTGTGTGTGTGTGTGTGTGTGTGCATGTGGGCTCCTTTAACATACGGAAATGATGCTGATATTAATTAACGCAAACAAATAAAGTGACTTAATTAGTTCCATCCGTATGCAACGCCAAAAGCCATAAATGTGTTGTTGAAAGTGGATACCAACAAAAACAAAAGACAAATAAAAAATTAATGTCACATTTAACGCTTTAATGGCGGTGTGTTGAAGTACTTACATAGAGTTAAAAACGTGGTGGAACGTAAGCTGAGAACATCGTACTCGAAACCAGAAAGGATATTCTACATTGTACATATGTACATATATGTATGAGCAAATATCAAGAGTTGTTAACTTTTTGAAAATAAACGTATTTTTGGTCGAAAATTGAGGCACACTTAACTTAGAAAATGCGTTATCTTCAGTTTGGTATAAGCAACCAAATACCAACTCGAAATTTTATTTATGTAAATTAAAATTTGAAAAATAAATATGTACACTAAAAAATGTAAAAATAACCACTTGTACTTATATATCAGTAGTTGCGTATATAACGTATACACCCCGTGGCGCCATACGAAATCAACTAACACGTTTACTCACACGCGCTAAATTAAAAGTCATATTACTTAAAAGTAATTAAATATTGGCGTCGGAGATTTTTACACGGTATTTTATGGATTGAGAAAACTACACTCAGATTCCAGTTTTCGTACATGTATTCTGCAAACTCACTAACTCCCTACTATCCTTTCGAGAGCTTTGTTCCCACTTAATTACGCTTATCTCCTCATATCCCTAATATATTGTATCTCGACGCATGCTACCAGATTTTCATCTTCGTGTCTGCAGGAACAGTCTTGGAACAATTTGACTGCAGTATCTTATTCATTAATAATTTCTTAGAAATACATTTAAAAATTTTAAACTTTGTTCTGTTGACCCATCCATAAATCGACCCTTATCAAACTCCGACTCTTTGCGTTATTTACACGCGTTCGCCATCTTGCAATATGTTTTTGACAAGCATCCTTACTTTCAAATATACTAAGTAAATTGATTCGCAGACAATGTTTTACTTGTATGTAGATTTAGCATGCCATAATTGCCATCGTTAGAGGTTTTTGTTTTAAAACGCGAACAACTCGAAATTAATTAAAAACGCCCACATCTCATCGATAAATCAACAGCGAAGGAATAGCGTACAGCAAAATCCAACAGTGAAGTGCGAGAAAAGGTAGAGACAGCGCCGAGTTGTGTAGACGACGAGCGGTTTAGACAAGGGACTCTGCGGTGGAATGGTGAGACATGGAAGCACATGTTATAACATGCTGCGTATGCTACAGCCTGCAGACCAAGACGAAGGCGCTGGACTGTTCCTTTTTTTAAGCGTTTCTAACGAAAAGCTGGCAGGTGGTTTCGCCGCCAACATCTTTACATGGCAAGCGGCATCGTGAAAAATTATGTTAATAAGCTTAACTGTTTTTAATTTTCCGCAGCTGCTTAAACACTTCCTTTAGTGGCTGATTTTGTGCGGATATCTTTTTACTATTTTGTCACTGTCGCACACAAGCATAAAAATTGCATATCTCCTCGTTCTTTATTTGCTTTTTAATAAAATTTTCTCGTTTGGTTTTTATTTTTGGTTCATTTTCACTTCGTTGAATGGAAACAAACACGTGTTCTGAATTTGGCTAAGATGATAGGAAGGACTAAGAAAGTTTGCCATTAAATATTGCTTAAGGAAGTGTGTAATTCCAAATTGTTTAAAGCTTCTCTCATTTTTAATGTTTTTAATTTATTTTATAAGGTATTAACTACAGCAGACACGCGTCACAGCAGGGGCAAAGGCAGCTGC
>NW_016162215.1:0-32423 GCF_001687245.7 Rhagoletis zephyria | reverse complement strand
CACATGTCATATGCGAAATTGCAAGTTGTGGCACGAGGATGCGCTAGCAGGAGTAAGGACTCAGCGGTTCGTTTAACTGAACAGCAACAGCTTCAGCAATGGCTGCGAAATTTTAATACAGCTACTGCACGCGAAAATTAAACTCACCGAAAAAAATAAACGATATCCTCAAACCGCAAAATATAACAGAGAAATACTAAATTGACGCGTGGCAGCGGTGTGCGGTTTCGAGGGCTGGGCAAATTTTAAGCGATTTGGGCCTTGGTAGGGGAGAAATGGTGGAGTGGGGGAGGACTAGTGGCAACAACATGGCACACCAGCGAAACTGAGCGCATTAATATAAATTTCTGTCAATGTCATTGGCGCTTGGTGGTGGCTTAACCGCTGACAGACGGCAACGAACTTTTAAACCATCACCGACTGCTGTGAATAACGCATATTTAGCCAGGGGCGCAGAAACAGCCGCAACTAAAGCCATTATTAAATTTCTTTATTGATTTTTATGAGCTGCCAATATTTCGTATTTTGGCGGTTTAAAAGTGGAATATTTTACATTTTATTTGCATACACTGAGGTATTTCTGTGTTATTTAATTTTCAACAGTTTTCGAAAGAGCGCATAAAAATCTATACATATGTATGTATGTGTGTATGAACATACTCAGCTCATGCGTGCCTCTTTATGAACTTTACGACAGGGCGTGTATTTATTCCCTATGCGCGCCCCGTGGCTGTGCTGGCGCCAGTGTTAATGTCATTTGGCGCATTTTACGATATTTTACTACGCCGCCTGAAATCAGCGCCACATTCCAAAACGTTTTCAAGCGAGCATGTGTGTGTTTGGCTCGTTTTGACAGCAATGAAATGAATTTAGTCGATTAATACTGCAGCTTTTGGCATTTTAAAATTTTTTCAAAAACTTTGTAAGGATCTGCTACTCGACATTTGCTTTTTTTCCTTTTCATTTCGTAAGAATTCAGCTTTGACTTAATTTTTTTTTGACTGCTTTGCGACAGGTTAATACGCTTTTAGCTTTATGCACATACTTACACTTAACGCGGCTGCTCTGACAGCTGTAAGCGATAAGCTAAAAGTTATATTTGTGCTAAAGCAAAGGTACGATTTCCAAAGACTGGTCTGTACGTTCGTTTTGGTGATATAAATAATACCACTGCAGTGGCTTTGAAGTGGCTTTGCTTTAGAGCCACTTTGGAAGATATAAAAGTTTGGAGTTGAGAGTTTTTGACGGAGGATACATATGTACATATGTATGTAAATTCAGTTTTTTTTAGATATTCGTAATATTTTTCGAGCAATTTTTTTTCTATAAAAACACCGTCAAAGCATTAATCACAGTTTCAAACTTTATACAAAATTGAGGAAAATTAAACAAATTTTCATCGAAATTTCAACTTTCTAATCTAAATCTTTAGAGCATTTTCTAGGTATGCAGTTTTATTGGCCATACAATTCTTGCCTAATTAAGTGCAAGTTCC
This sequence comes from Rhagoletis zephyria, assembly GCF_001687245.7. NCBI lineage: Eukaryota > Metazoa > Arthropoda > Insecta > Diptera > Tephritidae > Rhagoletis > Rhagoletis zephyria. The sequence goes on along the minus strand of NW_016162215.1, from coordinate 30,928 downwards.
AAGCGGCTAAAAAATCGCGTTGATTTTTGAGAGTTTTTTGGTGACTACTTTTTCGTTTTTTTTTTTATATACATAGGTATAACAAATGCAATTTACAAAACCTGGCGTTGATTTTTGAAATTTTGTCGCTTGTATGGGAAAAAATGCAACAATCCGTCACAAAAAAATTCTCAAAAATCAAAGCGATTTTTTAGTCGGTTGAGACTTGCACTTCATTAGACTAGAATTGTATCGGCAATAAAACTGCATAAAACTGACGACCTAATTTGAGTCCTTTGAATAAATACACGGAAATAAAGTGGTCTAGAAAAGATAGAAAAAAGTTGTTCAGTTATGAGTTCCTGCATTGAAATTTGTACTCAAATATTTATATAATTTTTGCCTATGCCATTCAATGTCAACAATATAATATTGTCAGAGAAAGTTTGTGAACTTGAGTTTACAAGTGACAAACAACAGAACCACTATTTATGTGTGCTGCATATTTTATTTGCTTAAAATAATTAATAATTCCTTATTACAAAACCCAAGAGTGGTTTGTCCTTGGCGCTAAGAACTAGTATGATAAAGGAGACCGTAGATGACGAAGGTGAGGCTACGATGATTTTCATTTGGAGTTGGGCATTGGATAGTTAAGATCGAATGAAAATTCTGATTAGTAATTCGATTGGTCACTAGACGGAAGCTAATCAGAATCACTGGAAAATGGCTGCTTGGAGCGAGTGTTACCTCTGTGACTAGCGCCTCGATGGTTTTCCTTGCCGGGAGCTATACTGAAGCAAGCAAATCTGACTCGAGTCTGTCCAAAATCGAGATTTATTTCCGGCACACTTCACACTATCACACTTATTTCAGAAATCTGATTTGCTCTCTTGCCTTAGTTTTGAGCACTATGTTTTAATAAAATACTAGAGAGGGTAACGTCCACAACTTAATGTCCAGAAAGAACATATACAATTACTTTAAAGTTAGTCCAATCTTTAGACTTTTTACTTGAGTCATCTTTGTTAGATCTGGCAACTCGTTTGTAACAAATTTACCTACACAGCCATTTTTTGAACCTAGTGCTCCTAAAAACGTTACTCTTTCAGGACTTGATTTTCTGTGTTAAGGTAGTTAAAAAATAAATTTAATATTCACTGCTCACTGAACTTCTGCTTACAGGTTCATTAATATTTCTTTAACCCCTTTTTATTTATTATAAATTTTTTTATGATTGTTTTATGTCGACTTAAAGCTTTGTCATAAATATATAGCAACTGTGTATATACCACCTTCAGCTCTCTTTTCGGCCATCTTTCCACCTTCCATTTGCTCATCCTCAATAGCCTACATACTGTCTGCCAAAGCGCGTTGGTGGCAGCAAATCACGGAAACATATATGTGCCTATCCACAAAATACTTGCGCATGCAAATAAACAAAAAATAATAACACACTTTGCCGCCAATAAATTGCTCGAGGTCCAAATTAGGTAACGATTTCGTTGTTTATAGTAGACAAATGTTTTTTTTTACGGGCATTAAAACCTTCCTACTTGGTTTTTCGTTAAGCTGTTGCGAGACTGACCAACGTGATTTTTTTGTTTGTTATTTTTTCCTTTTGTTTATGTTGGCCTTTGGCTATGGAAGCTATCATTTACACACGTAATTTATTTGATAATATGCAAAAAATCGTGTTAGTAAAGTAACCAAGGAACAAAACACGAAAATAGCAAACGCAAATAAAATAAGTACAAACACAGACAATAAATGTTGTGGTGCGAGCATATTGTTCAAACGAATGTTGCATAAAAAAAAAGTTAGAAAAAAGTGCTCGTTATCCACTTACTGCTTACATTACAATTTTTTTAACATTAGACAAAACATACATTTGTACATGCATACATACATACGTAGGTATGTAGTTCTTCCATCCGTCGCACTCTACTCACCAATAATCCCTGCTTACTTTCAAGGCTTTAAATCAATTTTTAAACCTTAGCTCTCATGCTTCCATTTGAGTTATACGTACAGCTGCTTTTTAATTATCGACTAGTGTTCTAAGCTCTTTATTATTCATTGCAGCCTTTATTCTAAGCTTGAGCCCCTTTTTCAACATTTTTTCGTGCTTTAATTTACCTCACTAACAAGCATAAATCGATACTCAAAATACAAACAAAAAGGAAATTAAAGCCAGCATCCAAAATTTAATGTGAATAAGAATTTCACATGCAGCCACCGGCGTAATAGGATCAGGTTTCAAAAGAAACAAAGCCACAGACGCGTTTGAAATTTTTGTAATTCTTTCTGCTCTGGATACTACAGGTAGAGGCAGCAGAAGCGGGTGTCCATTTCAGCATTGTTTTGTACGCGAGCTGAAAGGTGTGAGCAATATGAGACTTTGATGCTCACTGTCTGGGCATCTGTCTGTCTGCTGCTGACTGCAATTAAGGAATTTTAGGTAATTGAATTTAAATAAGGCAAGCGTGGATTTTTTTAATGGGACGGCGTTTGTTTTAATGAACTAAACAGCGATAAAATTTGAAAGCATTTTTAGAAACAAAGATTTTGGTATACATAAATGTGAAGAACTGTTAAAAGCGAACATCTCTATGAGCTAGCGTTAAAACCTCTTGAAGTTACTTACAGAGTAGAAGCTCATTCAAGAGAAGAAATGTATTAAAGAAGAACAGGATAAATCTGTCAGTTACAATTTCGAGAAAGTAGAGAATTTCGTTTACTTGGGAACCAGCATTAACACCGATAATAATGTCAGCATTGAAATCCAACGCAGAATCACTCTTGCCAACAAGTGCTACTTTGGACTGAGTAGGCAATTCAGGAGTAAAGTCCTCGCTCGGCGTACGAAAACCACGCTCTATAAGTCACTCATCATGCCCGTGCTGGTATATGGCGCAGAAGCATGGACAATGACAACATCCGATGAGGCGGCTCTTGGAGTGTTTGAGAGAAAGATTTCCGCAGTACCGCAGACGATGGAACGATGAGCTGTATGAGCTTTACAACAACACGGACATTAAAATACAGCGGCTCCGCTGGCTTGGCCATGCCGTTCGAATGGACACCGACGCTCCAGCTCTGAAAGTATTCAACTCGGAACCCGCTGGTGGTAGCAGAGGAAGAGCGAGGCGCCCACTGCGATGGAAAGATCAGGTGGAGAAGGCCTTGGCTTCACTTGGCATTTCCAATTGGCGTCAGTTGGCGCAGAGGAGAAACGACTGGCGTGATTTGCTGAACTCGGCCAAAATCGCTTAGGCGGTTACTGCGCCAAAAAAGAAGAGGAAGAAGAAGAGGTTAAATCTGTCACCGTATATGTAGACCTGGTGAGCGCCGTAGAGCTAGTAGCCGTTAATTTTTGAAAAAAAGGATTAGCAAAGTGACATTTCTGTTATTTACTTTGATTACTTTTTTCAGCTTAGCTAGCCTTCACGTATTAAAGTAAAAGTTAGAAATAATAGATTTCTTCATTTGTAAAGCTCGCACAACTTTTCCCTATGTAGATTACATACCCTAAACATAGCCTTACAACCAAAAAAAAAACCATTTATGTTGAAGTAAAATTCTCTAAACCGGGCTCGAGGAAAACTGCTACAGAGGTAAGTTAGTTAAGTTTTTCCATTTCCTCTTCGACAGTAGTCTTTACATGGTAAGCCCATTTTTCTGGCAAATCTCCAATTAAGCAGTAGTCAGTTGTAATTCCGGTCTCACTCTATTGAAGAGCTAAATGAGTGAGCCCTTTTCTGTATGAGATCCGATTTGTGATAAGTGAATTTTGGGGACTAATTTTTAGGGAAAGATTTTGATAGCAGACTTTAATTCGCCAGACCGCCCACTGCGTAAATGCCTGCCGCTCGCTATGACCAGGATGTTTCTATGAATTGCAATGGACACTATTTGGTTAGCGAATTCTATAAAGCTAACTTTTCTGATCAAAACTTTCAGCTGAAAGAAGCTTCAGTAGGGTTTTGAAAGCTCTTATGTTTGTGACGCGACCATGATTAGATTGAGTAAGTGAATAACAAAATAAGAAAGGGCAAACAATTGCTGGGTTTGACGGTCTTTTTTCCTGCCGCAGTTTTGCAGCTCCCCGTACAAGACAGTTGAGCTTTTCTTGACGGCGAAGAATTTCACTTCCGTTGAGTGAAAGTGTAATTTTCTCGACTGTCCCCTCTGGAAGCTTACTTAGCACTCACTGATAATTATAATTGGAGAGCGGATGTTTTATTTTTTTAAGTAAAGGCAATTTTTTCTTTTTAGGATTTTGGTTTTCTCTTCTCAAAGTAAGTTTAAGTGTTTTTCCTCTCACGCTGCCTTCGAGCGGCAGATGGATTTTTCGGAGATGATTTTCATGGCAGAAATGCACTGAAAATCCTACAGGGTGATAGTGAACACCTCTAATCACAAAAAACATTAGTTTTTATAGCAACTCAATTAAATCTGAATAAGAATATGACAGATTTCATTTAATAAATTGCACATTTAATTGACCATCAGCTTGAAAGAGTCCACTAAATGTCTATCAAGATGAGTGAGTAAATTTATTAAGACATGACTGTTTAGTCATTACCTTTACAGTTTTATTTAAACAATAATCTTTTCAACAAAAACCTGAAATTTATTTGTAACACTTTTTCTTTTAAATATGTATTAAATTTGCTGCTGATAATAAATGTCAACAGCAATTTTCGCCACAAAGCTGCTGTCATATTCATGTTGTCACCAATGGTAGAATAAAAACTAACCACAATCTTGTTTGTATGTTTCATGCATTTCAGTTCAGTAACATGCCTGCAAAGAATGCGACTAAGCTGGGATGGCTCAGGGATCAATTGCAAAGGAACATGCGACTAATATCACTTTTGATATCTTTATTTAGAATGAAGTTTTCCTTTATGTACGAGCACATGCTAGAAAGAGACTTTGTACCCGAACGGGTATGAAAAGCGAGTGAAAATTAAAATTTGCCCCAGCTGAGATTCGAAACGGTGATCTTAGGTAAGCTTAGCGAATACTCTGTCTACATGCCAAAGCCGCGTTAATTTCGTTGCATAAGCGAGTACATACATAGCATTAAATATTTAGTTGTACCCTTTGGAGATAAGTCAATGACTAATAGATCTCCAATTATACCCCCACGGAGACTAATCCTGGAGTACTCTTTTTAGAGATAAGGCACACAATTACTATACACAAGTATTTGAATATATATATGTATATATATGTAGGTATGTATCTGTGTATCTATAGACTGTGTAAAGCCCAACTATATTTGCGCAAATGTAGACATAAATTTCTGATGAAATTTGTTTGCGCCTACAAAATGTTGCTGACATTAATTGACCACAACAATTTGGTTTAATCGTTTAAATAAGTTTGTTGAAGTAAAAGTGTGCGCGTGCGTGTATGTGGGAGAGTTGAAACTTAAGGCAGCATTTTAGATGAGGTCTCTTTTATAAACTGAAAATTTTAATTTTTTGCAGCATTAATTTCAGTTGCGTCCGAACCTTTTGGCATTTCGCTATCAAAAAGCTATCCACTAACTGTCTGCAGCACGTTGCACGTACACTAATTGACAGCGGCAATGGGGCCGTAGCGGTGTGGCTGTGTGGCTGTGTGTCCATGGGTCCGTGGCGCCATCAGGTGCTCGTCTCGCCCTATATATACAAACTCTGATTTATTTTTTCTCTTTATTGCAATATTTTCATACATTTTCGATATGCGCGCGCGCGACTTTGTTATTTCATTTAAATTTATGAATGTGAATTTTTGTAAATTAATTAAATTTTAAATTGCCAAGTCGCGTCGACTGTGTAGCATGCGTGTGCATTTGAGAGTTGAACGCTCATTGGCACGTTGCATGCAACGGCCACAGCGACCACAAGCGCAGCATGTAAATTGGCTACTTTATTTGCTTAAAAGGCTGTTGACGACGACGCCTTTCAATTCGAATTGCTGCACGTTTTTGTTGGTCGCCTTTTTTTTTTGACTACGCTTTGGGAATATCGCTTTTTCATCGTCCGTCACCTATTCGCCTGCGTTTTAATTCACATCTTTCATACCATAAAAATGTCCGCAGCCGAAAGAAAAAATTACATGATTTACATCGTCAACGCCATCATCAGCGGCTGCGTCCGATGATTTTGAATTTGTTTTAAGTACTCGCTGCTTCGTGCTGCGCCATTGTATTGTCTCGAATTACATTTTTGCCGCTGGCAGCTACAACACTCAGTGCATTCATGCAGCAGTGTTGCGATTTTTTGCTCACACTTTTGAATACTTTCATAAAAAACCGACTTTTTCACCACTTTTGGTTCGCTGTAAAACTACAATATAGATGATAAATTTGGTATTGTCACACCTGCGTGCCGAAATGCGCATAAATTTTGATAACCCAATGCAGGCTGCCGCACACACATTCGCATTTTTCCCCACACACGTACGCGTGTCATCGGCGCTTTGGCCTAAACCTTTACACCCCAACTCATGGCATCTTTTTGCTCACATCTACATACATATGTAAGTAGGATAGGTAAGAACCCTTTCGGGCTTTGAATAAGTTTTGCAGAAATTTGCACAAAAAGTGAAAAAAGAAAGAGCATATAAATAATGCGCGCGCATAAGTTGAAAGTACGGCAGATTTTAAGATTTTTCTCGAATAAGATGTCAAAGTAGCGCTTGCATAAATATAAGCAAGTGTCGACACACAGACTCATTCACATGTCAAATTATGTGTGAGTAAGTGCATACATACAAATGAGCGCATACACTGAGAATTTGAAAAGTAGCGAATTCTTATCTAAATGTGTATACAATATATTCGTTATTATAAGGTAGCTTAAAAATTACTGGAAGAATTTCAACAAAATTTTGGCAGTTGATTCCCTAAACACCTGGCGCTATGGTCGACATGCTGACCAACATTACAGGATGATTTAATTTTGCTCAAACTCATTTTAGAGTTTTTGAATTTTCCATGCGCAGTGAGGTTAGGTTAGATGGCGAGAGACTCACCTTACTTAAACATTTCTTATATTTTCCATGTTGGCACCACTTTCCTGGGACGGTAACTGCAATTCAGAACCGAGGCTTGGCGCTTAGCCAGTTGAAGAATCTCCATTTATCGCGCACGGTCCACTGACGGCCAGAAAAGTTATGCTTTTTGGCTCAAAGCGGCACTCAGCACTCAAAGAGTTGACTAAAAGTCCAGCTGTCCAAAAGCAGGCCTCAAGTTGCAGGCTCCTGCCAGTATAAAGGAATTTAAGGGAGCCTTTCTCTGATTCACAAGTCAGCCGGCTTTATATGTAATGCAGGATAACGGAGAGGTTAGGCTATCGCAGAGCCGATTGCCATTTCACTGGCATTTATTTAACCAGTCGACTTCCTCCTTTTTAGCTACCTTTTTTTTTTGAAAAACACTGCCGATTTTGGGAAGCCTAAACTTGAGATAAACGATATTATTATGCTGAATTGAAGGAGAAACCACCTGATGGCGAAGAGGCTGTTAGCAGCTTTATCCGAAGCACCTGCTGGTACGACGCTAATCATTGCGTTAAGAGCTAGAGTAGCAGTAGTTCGGAAATCCGAGCTGAAACATGGTCTTGTCAGAGCACTGACCGATCAAGCGAAGTTGGGAATTACACACTAGTCAGCTAAACAGTGTAAGAAGTCCTTATTGATGAATTAGTTGCGCGTGTTGGCTACTTCGGGACAGTGGCAGAGATAATGTTCGATGCTCTTCCCCTCTGCAACTGTGGCAAACGTCGCTGGCCTTTCCCGTGAGTGTCTGGTTATTACCCCGACTATTATTTAGCATAAGAAAAGAGCAGTCCAGCCGGGTGATTGCCATTGACCGATTTACACCAATTTTTTGCCAGTTTTGCTGGTGGTATAAAATGTAGTTTCCATAGTCTACCAGATATTTATCTCCTCGACCAGTTAAGCTTTTAATCTGTGTTTGGTTAAGGTTAGAGGTATACCCGCATCTTGGGCCGAATTGTCTTCTGATATTTCCGTTCCTCCCCTTGGCAGCTCGTCGGCTAGGCAGTTTCCAGGAACGTCACTATGTCCGAGGGCCCATACAACACTCAACGAGCATTTTGATGCCAGCAGGCTTGAAATCATTCTGCATTTTTGGATACTTTGGAATATTTTTCTCTTGGGTTTCAAAGATTTTTTAGCCTTCTGGCAAACAGAATAAAAAGCGGTAGACTCTCCTGGAGGGCGGAGGGTATGAGCCACTGCTACCGTAATCAAAAACTGAGGTTCATCGCGAGCTCATCAGTAGCGGTACCCACTCCTTCGTTAAGCTTGGGACCATCAGTATATATGGCAATTTTTCCTGGTTATAATTGTAAGGCCCCATCCTATTCGTTTCTCTCTGGGATTCTTGTGGAGTACTTGTTGTCTAAACAGAAAAGAGGAGTGGTATAACGTAATTGTCGTAGGTTCTCTGGTAAAGTTTCAACGACCTTTTCGTGTAATATCTGAGGTCTTTCCACGGCTGGACCGTATTTAACCCGACAGCTTTACAGCCGTACAGGCGTATCAATTGGCGTAGAGATCCACCGATGGAAGATTTACAATTTTCTGTACCTTGTACAGAGAAAAATATCTTAAAATTCTTTATTGGAATAGAAGCTCTTCGGAACGTCGATTATTATATTGTGTAGATCCATAATGGCCAAAAAGCTCACGGAAATTTACCAATATATTTTATAAAGTCGTTCACAAACTAAAAGCTCTCTCTGCCCATCATAGCTTTTACCCTGAATGCGTCTATTACAAATGTAACGAAAGGCGCTGCGGTGCGGAGGTTAGAACTCTCTATTGTATGATCAGCATGAACTTCCGCCCCGATTTCGCTCACTGCAACTCACAGGCACTAAATCACANACAAATGTAACGAAAGGCGCTGCGGTGCGGAGGTTAGAACTCTCTATTGTATGATCAGCATGAACTTCCGCCCCGATTTCGCTCACTGCAACTCACAGGCACTAAATCACATAAATTTTCACCGCAGCTACTGTCACTAAAAATAAGAATAATGTTGTATGTACACTTGCTATGTACAATACAAAATCCTGCCGAAATTCCAGCATAAGTACCAACCACCAGCCAACAAAAGAGAGCGTTGCACAGCAAGAAAGCGTGGCGACGAAAAAAAATTCTGATCCAAAAGCAATACATTTTTGGTAATTCGCACATGCGACCTCGCATGCCAAACTCGACCGAGCGCAGCAACCAAGCCACCAACAACAACAAAAAGCAACTCCAGCTGCAGGCGCTCAACTGCTCAAGTGTTGGACTTTGTCGCCATCTGCAGTGACGCCATCTTCGTCCCCATCCTTGCACGCTGGCTTACATCACGTATGTAATTGTGGTGTACCCCTTTTCGTTTGGCGGACGATCTGATTGCCTGCCTGCCTGGCTGCCAACGTCAACACGAAAGGCGTTGCGGTGATTTTGCGCTTTATATTCTTGCCGCCGCTGCTGGTGGTGGTGGTGGTGATTGTCGAAAATTCTTGGAAATTTCAGCATGCTTCCTTGTTCTTACCCTTGTCCTTCATTTGCCTTGTCTTTGTTGCGAGCTGGTAGTTTTGCAGAATTTATGGCAAATATGTGAAAATCTGACGGCAAAGTCAACGAGATGTTGTGTAAGCGCACGTAAACGGCATGCCATTTATTTATGTATTGCGGTGATTGAAAGATGCATGCATGCATGCCTTCGTTATGGTTGTGGTTGCAAAATAAATAGTATGAATATTTTGGGGCAAAAAAGGGAAGAGTTAAAAAAAAAATCAATTTTAAAATATACTTTTGAGCAGTTAGCTATTAGGCATCAATAGCATCGCCAGAATTTCTCTGAGGAGTTTCTTACATATACTTTAAACAAATTGCAAGAAGCAATCTGTGGTGAGTTACTCACTTCTTCCTCTCCAGAAATCACAGCGAATTATGGCATCAATTTATTTGTAAGAATACATCGTTAAGACAAATTACACAACTTATAAGTTCACCCTCTGAGCTTTTGCTTACTTCGTGTGCTTGTAACTGTAAACGAATGTCGCCCTTTCCCCTTTTGATCAGTCCGCTTACTACAAGCAGGTGCAACAGTTTAGTCAAATTTTCATAAGCCGAGTGATTCAGATAGTTTCATACGCTTAGTCTTGTCATGTGCTTATGTATGTATATTTACGTAATATATAGAAAGTGGGTTCCCAACTTTGAGCAAATTTTGATTGACGTTTTCCCACAATTGAAATTTCGAACTATATTCTCTGCATACATACTAAATATCAAACAACGAGCGATGTGATGGATTTTTCGACTAATAGTGTTAGTTAGACAAAGCTATCCTTTGAAATTAGTTTTCCCGCCGATTCTCCCTTCATAATATTAACTACTTGGAAGAGTTTTGTCTTCTGAAGTGGTGTGAGTTTTTTTGCTATTTACATTAAATGACAAATAACTCGTCCTCACGTGAATAAAATAAGTAAGAAGAAATCATTTCGTTGCGGCCAGCGGCATGATGAAAGTTCAACTTAGTCGCACGAACTCTACAGTGAGCGAAGGGGCTATATTCCAAAATCTTGGAGAATGCTAAAGTTGCCTTCCTATAAGCAGTTAACGTCCCGTAATTGGAAACTGATTGATCACACATAGGAAACGGGATCCATTGAGAACGTTTGTCTCTCAAATCAGCATACTCACTGAAGAAACGGCAGATCAGTAGAATCAGCTTTACACAGAGTTGTAGAGAACATTGAACAATCCTCCCCGCAGAAGGTGTGCACGGTTGGTTTTATTCTTGATGCCAGCGGCGCTTTCTATTACTTCTTGGCAGAGGTAGTCGTAAATTACCTAAAAAATTGAACACCCAAGCCAACCTTGTCAGGTTTATTTGTCGCATGCTTTGAAGCAGAACTATTGCGGAAAAGTGTGCCAGCGTATCGATCCAGAGAAAAGTGAGTACAGATACCACATAAAGGGCAGATGTCTTTCGTTGTCATCAACGATCTGTTGGAGAATTTGGAGAATACAGGCTGTCGAGTTGTTGCTTATGCTAACAGCGTAGCACTGCCAGTTAGAGGAAACTTTTAGTCGCCTTGTATGAGCTTATGTAGGAATACAGAAACTTGGTTGAAACCTTGGCTTACAGCTGCAGTTTAGCTCTAAGCCCTAAAAATATAGATCTTGTTCTTATTACAAGGATATATAAAATCTCAATGCATTCTACAAACGCATTCTGACGAGGTAAAGTATCTGGAATTAGATACTGGACAGCAAGCATCCTGGAAGCCCCGAATGACAGTTAGGGTTAGCAAGACGCAGGTTGCTTTATATTGTTGTAAGGTAGAGGGTATCATTGGCAAGCGCTGGTCAGGAAATGCCTTCTCACTCGAACGCACACCCGAACATTTCACTGACCACCAGCGATATCACAGGTAACTGCAAAGCCGATGAGCTACTGAGACACAGCGCTCTTCAGGAGTAAGTAGACGATGGGGGCTCCACGGGCTTTTAGTCATCTCAGCGAACGCTTAGTGATAACCTCGCAATGCAAGGTGCTTTGATCGTTCTGACTACAGGTGAACCGGCGGTGGTCTAAGCGTCTCTTAAAACTGAATTAGTGACGTGTTTTTTGCCATCTGGTTACTGTCATCCCACGTCTTTCTCACCTCCAAGGTGCGTTTGGGAATATAGATTAACCGCTGTTGCTAGTTTGACCCTTTTTTTTACCACAAACCCTACTCCCTACTATTCAGTTTTCTGCAAATCATATTCTTATTATTATTTCAGACTATGTAACCCCTTTCACTATTTCCAAGTTCATATAACCACATGCATGACTTTACGTAAGTTCCCAAGTGTACAGCTCTTTCCAGCTCATTGCGCAAGCCGCTCATACCGATAACTAGTAATCAGAAGTGATTTAATCCTTTGTGTTTTGCGTCGAGTGTCGATCGTATCACTTTATTGGTGAATAATTTCTGCACTATAATTATCTTCGAAAAGTTACAAAGTAGACGACAAGGGCGAAAATAAAGAAACACATATGTATGTATGTATATATCAACTCACAAAGGACTGGCTGTGCAATGAAAGAATTTCTGCTGAATGAGGGAAGCGGAAAACTAATAAAAGTAAATGATATATAACAAGCGCTCATTAATCAGCAAAATTAACTACCGCCAAGAGTTTGTGTGTCTGCATGAACTCGATTACGCCGAAACAGGTTAAAAGAGGACAGAACTTGAATTAGGACAAAGAGTGTAAGGTTCAGCCGAAATTTACTTTTGCAAATAAGTCAGCCAGTAATTGTTGCAACTAAAGCAAAGTTAAAATGCGCACATTATTATTATCTGCTAATAACAATTCAAGCATATATTGAATTTTGCATTTAATGCATTTTGTCAGTTTAATTAAAGTGCTACTAGCTGCAGCAACAACTGATGCATTGACTGGAGCCGTGAGTGAAGTGCGAGTTGTGGCAAGCGAGCCAGCATTTAAATGCTGCTGCCAGTTTTTATTATTTTTTCCTCCTATGTATCTTATCCAACCTTGGCATACAGCTCGTTTTGCCCGCGACTGCATTTGATTGGTCAGCTGCTGATGCGCGTAAATTGTAATTTTAACTGCAAACAAATAATCACTGATGTGCTTCGCGTTAAAATTGGTTTTGTTCGACGTCTCTTTTTTTACTGTTTGTATGCATTTCTCAGCTCGTTCAATATCGTTGGCCAACTAGTTAACTTTTCACTCACTCTTTTGTGTTCAATTAAAATTGATTATTGACTTTTAGCATTCAAGTTTACCCAACCGACAAACGCCGCTGAGTGCCAGGGTTAATTTCTTACGCGAGGTGAATGTACATATGCATGGTTATTAACTCTGCAATTGAGTTGTGATTGATTCCCGGAAAAAGAAAAAATTCCTCAAATCAAATAAGCTCTATACATTGAGGAATCAGTATACTGATGGCTTGCTCGATTTGGAAGAAACGGAGCANAACTCTGCAATTGAGTTGTGATTGATTCCCGGAAAAAGAAAAAATTCCTCAAATCAAATAAGCTCTATACATTGAGGAATCAGTATACTGATGGCTTGCTCGATTTGGAAGAAACGGAGCACTACCACAAAATGGAAACTTCTTGAAAGAGGGGCAACCTGTCAACTCTCAAAGAAGGACCGCTCGGCTTACGAAAACATCTCAAGAAGTTTAAGCATTTTACAATCGAGGCCACTTAATTACAGCGCTAGTATTGCTACCAAAGATTGCGGAAGCGTTACGTCGGTTCAGTAGCACTGAGTTAAGATCGACGTCATATTATCAAGACTAATGGAATAAGCTCCCGACAATCCGACGGAACCCCGCTCTGAGTTCGTTTTCTCTGAATCCTTTCGGGAATACAGAGTAATAAAATAAGCGAACAAGGCATCTTTGGACTTCCGCGCCGGGTGTGCCCCTTAAAAAATGCATTACCGGTCTTAAACAAGTCTTTCTCCCGCCCAGGGGCGTCCCAGGAAACTTTGAGCTTGCATGTGGTTATCCGCTTTAGAAGAACCGGGAAAATAGCTACCGCATTGACTGCAGCTGCAAAATAAGAAAATCTCTTTGAAAAATGACTGACCATTCATTAAGGTTTAGGAGACTACCGCAAGCAACAGGCTGTTCCTTTTGATCAACTGCGAAGGCACAATTAAGTTCCTCTCGAATGCGCTAACTTAAAATCTTCTCGGACGACAAAGCTTCTGAAGAAGATGACCGGGGAGAGGTCGACGACGCAAGTCAGTTGCTGCGGGGAATAAATATTGACGATTATTCAAATAAATTGCACTCAGATTAATCTGCAACATTCAAAAAGTGCAACACGAAATCGGTCTCTACTCCTAGAAGACAAGCCCAGCGACCGAACATAACAGTTATTGAACAGTTATGAAAACTGTCATGGAAAATTCTCAATGAAGGAAATGTTCTACAACTAAGTGATACATACCAATCGATTTCTTTTTTCACAGAGACTCAAATTTGAAAATAAATTTTTGTTTGCAATTTTTATGCAATATTAAAAAAAATAACAATTATTTTTGATTTTTATAATACAAATACAAAATAACAATTATTTTTTATTTTTATATTATATGTCTTAGATAACACTTATTGAAGACTTTAATTTATAAGCTGCGGTACACCAAATCTCTGAAATAAATTTTACTAACAAAATTTCAATGCCATAAACTTAAAAATTTTTATAGGTTGTTGAAAGTTTAGTAACAAGAAATGAAGTATCGACAGATTTCGTGAATTACCCAGCATCCAGCAACGAACCAATTAGTTATTATTAATTATCAGCTGTCAGAATGTAACAAAATTAACGCAAGCAAAGGAGCAACAAAAGCGCAGTGGCTGCTTTAAATGAATTACAATCTCGCAGTGCATATTTCATAGCATTTGTACACATTTTTCATCATTGAGTGTATTTCGTTTCCTTTCAACATTCGCCATCAACGATCATAACAAATTAAAAATAGAGCAAACGATATGTCAGCGGTGGTTTGGGCGTACCTATTTACATATGGGTACATATGTGGGTATATTAGGGTGTGCCTTAAAATATTACCATCATTTGCCACCCCTTTATTTTGTTCTACGTAAAAAATGAAGAAATCCACGAAAATTAAAAAATAGGGGTCGCTTCTGAGTTTGAAAAAATTTTTTTTTTTTTAAATAGCAAAAATATTGTGTTTAACCAGTTACAAATCAACAAGTATATGATTTTATATGAATGAGTTTCAATAATATGTCAAATTTATCAGATTTCAAGTCAACATTTTTTTAACTAAAACTTTTTCAAACACTGATAGTAACTCTTAAAATTTTTTTTAAATTTTGAAATTTTCGGGTATGTACTTATTTTGTACGTTANCAACATTTTTTTAACTAAAACTTTTTCAAACACTGATAGTAACTCTTAAATTTTTTTTTAAATTTTGAAATTTTCGGGTATGTACTTATTTTGTACGTTNTTACATATGGGTACATATGTGGGTATATTAGGGTGTGCCTTAAAATATTACCATCATTTGCCACCCCTTTATTTTGTTCTACGTAAAAAATGAAGAAATCCACGAAAATTAAAAAATAGGGGTCGCTTCTGAGTTTGAAAAATTTTTTTTTTTTTTTAATAGCAAAAATATTGTGTTTAACCAGTTACAAATCAACAAGTATATGATTTTATATGAATGAGTTTCAATAATATGTCAAATTTATCAGATTTCAAGTCAACATTTTTTTAACTAAAACTTTTTCAAACACTGATAGTAACTCTTAAAATTTTTTTTAAATTTTGAAATTTTCGGGTATGTACTTATTTTGTACGTTTAAAAAAAATATAAAGGGATGTCCCATGCAAAATTTAGATACTGATATTTTTAAGGCCCACCCTAATGTATATCCCTTTGATAGCATGGCTGTGTGTATTTGGGAGAGACCACACAACAATCAGCGCAAAGCGACCTTTTCATTTGCGCAACACATGCAAATTGGGAGCAATGCCACCACAGAAACAAAAACAACAAAACCATGGAACATAAATTCAACTTGAATTGTAGAACAGCTGCACAGCACAGCAGGAAATCAGCGACCACAACCCAATCCATGGCGCCACCAGTCGCCAGCGTCAAGGTACACTACGAATACCCACCATAAGCGTACATCTGTCAATTTGTTTTTGTTTATTTGTAACGACCGCTCCACTGTTTGTGGAAACTATAGTTGCTGTGCGGTCCAGCGTGCGCCAGCATGTAGATTTCAAGAGGCGCAGCATTAGCACTAAAACCTCTGCGCACCTATTCACTCGTGCTGACGTACAAACATACATACATACATATGTGCATGAAATGGAAATTAACTGTCTCACTCGGCATCCTTTCAATTTCGTTTTTATTTGCTTCCTCTGCCAGCTGGTCATAGCTCGCTCGCTGCCAGCTTGCCACATTGCTTATTTAGCCTCATCGCTCGCGCTTCTTGCCCCACTCCTCCAGCCTAAAAGCTGTGTTAATGATGTTTCCGCGTTTACGATTATGCGGTGATTAATTCACCTTCTTTTTCTTCACTTCTTCATTTCCTCCCACCCGATAGAGGCATTTACATCCATACTCTGCTGCTGCTGCTGCTGCTCCGCCAATACGTTTGTCTTCCGCTCTGATTTCCTCCATCTGGCCTCATTTAGTTTGCGTCGCTAACTTCAAAGGCTTTTACTCTATTACTTTGTTGCTTTACCTTAATCGTTATTAATTTTATGCCGTTGATGGATATAAATCGGTTATGCGTAACGTCTTTTGCCGCCTTTGAAAACGTGAATAAGAGAATGGAAAGTAGAATGGTCTGCTGCGACGCTAACGAAGCGATAATTGAAGATTTGCTGAGTAGGAATTCTTTTGGTCGCAATGAATGGCACTGATTAAGAAAATAACTATACCTTTATATTTACTGCGTCTGAACGCTTGAGCAAAACTCTTCAAGTATGCTATCATATTTTTTTATTATTCAACAACAAAAAATTTGCACGCCCCTAACTAACACCTTTGTGCTTGGGTGGTCTTCGCGAAGCTGACACCCCACATTAATTGTCACTTCTTATCGCATCAAATTTGCTATCCAACACTTATAACTCTAATTTGGTAGTCATTTCGGGTATACAAATTATCTAAAGCAAGCCGTCGTTTAATAAATATCAAAAAATTTGTTGCCTGTCAGAAAGATTTAGGGCAGAGTTTTGTTAGGCATACACCTAAAAAGGTTGCGATAAAGTATCCAAGTCGGGTCTTTGCAACCCGAATTAGTGCAATAAAGTAGCAAAAATTCCCACCAGCGGCAAGGAAAATAAAAGGGCAGCATATCGAAAATATTATTTCTAAGTATCATAATTCAATTGGTTGATTTATGAAAGAGAAAAAAAGCTTATTCATAACAACATATCTGTGCGCATTTGCCAAAACAACTTAAGTTTATTTTTCAGGGACAAAAAAAAATAGCATTTGTCGGCAAAGCTCTTTTTACCGTCAGAGCAATCAAGTTCATTTAAATGAAAATAAGCAGTTTTTGCAAACAGAAACATTTCAAAAGGTTGCGAATAGCAATAAAATAATTTTACATTTATTGCAACATATTTGTTTTGTCAAATGTCCACAGATTTGTATACGAAGATCCAAAAAAAAAAATAATAATAATAAGAAAATGTTCCGGCACTGGCAATTTTTATCGTGAACTGACTTGGTGGTGACAATATCGAGATAAATAGATATAAGTGTAGATCCTTTATTTTCAGAAAATTTTGACCAACTAAGCCATAACCCTGCTTCCTTATTTAAATGTTTCATACTGGTTTCGTATTAAATGGATTAGATTAGCAGCCTTATTCTGTATCACGAACGATAGGCAACACGAACGATGCGTCTGCAGACGACAACATCTCTGATTGCGATTTTATTACTCTATCGGTCGTCTTCGTCTTGCTTTTTATATATTATGTTGCAATGGTCTCGGTTGCGTTCAAAACCGGCTAGAATGATACCGCCGGACTAATTTTTGAAGCATTCCTCTGCAGACGAATCGTTCGTGTTGCCTATTGTTGGTGATACAGATTAAGGCTGTATACTAGATTTGAATGGATTGTATTAGAATAGCTTGGGCTAGATTAGATTAGAATAGACTAGACTAGATTATATTAGACTCAATTAGATTATATTAAACTAGGATAGATTAGATTCGATTGGATTCGACTAGACTAGATTAGATTAGATTACATTTTATTCGATTAGACTAGATTTGGGCCATGTGCTCTAGATCTTATTACTTTAAACGAGTAATTATTTTATATATATCTGTATATATCTATTAAGAAGAAGGGTTGCCACATTTTTTAATACCAACTTGTATCTTACTAATATCGACGAACAACTTTTATGTAGGTGTGCATGTAGATATAAGGTACATATCGATGGCTGAGTGGAAGATCGACCTGTCTCGGCAGTCAGTTCGAAAACGCTCTATCTCAAAAAACTTTCCAAGAACGCCCTATTTCAGAACTCGTTTCAAAAACGCCCTATATCAGCATATTTTCAATACATTTTGAAGTGAGATAGGGTATTTTTGAACCGAATTTTGAGATAGGGTGTTTTTCAATTAAATTCGAAAGTAGGGTGTTCTTGAAAAGTTTTTTGAGATAGAGCGTTTTCGAACTGGCTGCCGAGATAGGTCGATCTTCCACTCAGCCATCGATATACACTCAAGATAATATGTACTTTTAACCTAGTGTATTTCTTTATAGGATTGCCACCTAATTTTTAATGCAAGATATTATTTTTATTTATTTTTTATTTGATTCCAAACTATTACTTTTATAGAATTCTGAGGTACTGAGTAGGCTGATATTCTTGTTCAGCAACATTATTTTAAAATTTATTTTTTATTNTATTTATACCGGTAATATTTTTTATCGATATAATTTGTATGAATTGGTATAAGATAGGTGTAATTAAAAAAAAATAATATTTTTAAAAGGAAAAAAAGACAACGTTATTTTTTAATTTTGTTATGTACATACCCTTATGTACAATGGGCATGCCCAATTAAATACATAAAAAAATACATTCAGTTTTCAAAATATTATAGCCGAACCACTTTTTACCAAGTTTAAACGTATTATTTTTGTTTTATTTAATTTTGATTATATTTTTCTTTAACAAACCCCGTTTAAATTAAAGTTTCCACTTTGTGCAATATTAAAAAAAAATCAAAAATTTTTTTTACAAATTTCGAGTTTTTTTAAAAATTCCAAAAAGTCAACCGTAATATTTAGCCATTTGAAACTTGTCCTTTATTCTACTAAAATTCAACGGGCTACAAAACTGCATACTCAGAATCTAATTAAAAACTCGAAATTTTTACGAAAATTCGTTAATTATTATTTTTTAATTGCATAAATTTTTAAGGCAGCGTCACTCGATTGGTACATTTGTACAGATTTGTGCATTTTTATATTGGGCTATTGGTACAAAATAAAAAAATTGGGAAAATTTTTTTTGTAGTCATAGGCTTGGTACAAGAAAGCAATTGGTATTGAAAAATTTCAACAAATTATCTTTCGTGATTAGGATAAAGAAAAATATTTGGGTATTCACACAATTGGGATACGATTGCCACCAAATTTCGGCGAATTCCCAATCGTGTGACATTGCCTTTAAACTTGTATTTATACGGATTTTGGTAAAGAATGAACTATAAAAAACTAACCAAAATTAAATAACAACAAAAATAATATTTTAAAACTTGTCCAAATTTGGTGCGGCTATAATTTTTTCGATTACTTTACATAAGTTGACTATGATTACTCGGCCGTGCTATCATAGTAGCACAGTGCCACTAATATTTGACTTACAAACAAAATATTTAAAAATTTCAACCCTGTTTGTGTGAAATATTTTATTTTTATAAGTATTTTTCTTTTAATCAATCTATGTTGAAATAAAAGTTAAAATATAAAAATATTTTATTAAACGTCGGAAGACACAAATCCTCTTGCTTTATAATCCTGAGTTCGCGCTCCTTTACAGGCCAATGCCACTTGTTTTTTACATTGCCCTGTACAACTCATATTTTAGATGATGGTTATATTAGCTTTGAGTTTCCCGAGAACCTCAACCACCAATAATACTGCAGGTGCATATCCTCAATTTACAACCTCCAAGGGCCGTTTCCTCATCTAACCTTTAGATTACNTATAAAAATATTTTATTAAACGTCGGAAGACACAAATCCTCTTGCTTTATAATCCTGAGTTCGCGCTCCTTTACAGGCCAATGCCACTTGTTTTTTACATTGCCCTGTACAACTCATATTTTAGATGATGGTTATACTAGCTTTGAGTTTCCCGAGAACCTCAACCACCAATAATACTGCAGGTGCATATCCTCAATTTACAACCTCTAAGGGCCGTTTCCTCATCTAACCTTTAGATTACCGGCCACTTTATCGTCTCGATATACGAGTTTTCGTTTTCTCATCAGCGAATTAATTTCTCGAATCGATAAATTGTTGCTCACCCGAGGCAACCTCTAAAAATGTGTATCCAACTTTAAATTTTGTGTTCGGTTTTGGTTCATGAGTCAGATATATTCGATATTTCCACCAAGGTTTTGGTTTTTACGTTTCACGACCTGAATTTGGTGTTGGTGGTCGGGCGAGACTTAAAAGGAGAAATAAAAGCGAGCGTGCAGACTTCAAAGCAGCAACAAATTGAAATATAATAAATATGTACATTCACACACAAGTCACATTCTTGAAATGTGGTGGCGAGTAATTTGTTGTTGTAAGGAAGAAATTAATTTCACCTCTTCGCTACTTTGCAGGTCGCCATGACTTTATCATTTTCCCAACATGCATACATAAGCAAATATGAAAGTAAGTATTTGGATAACTGCGAAAAACTGCCATCCAATCGTAAGGCCACATGTGTTGCTACTTGACGCCGCTACGGAATGCCACATTCTGTTGCAACTGAACGTCAAGCTTGCCTCCTACTTCGTTTCCCTTTGCGCAGAGAACTGCTGTCTGTTTCCTTTTTTTTTGCTTTATCCCTCTAGGGTATATTTTAAAAATTTACCACCTTTAGCATCCACCTTGTACGCCAAAGAATAACACAAATGCAAACACATACTCGCTTAAGTAAATTTTATTTTTCACCAAATCTGACAGCACAGGTGGCGTCCTGTTATTTTTGCGCCGCGCGGCTTTTAGATCAGGATGTAGCACATTTTACAATTTGTCAAGTGATTTGCATTTGCATATGACAGCACATAAAGCTGCCGAAGACGACCTTTCTAAATCCCATTTCTGGTTCTGATTCAGCGAAATATTCTACATTCGAGTGGGATGAAAATTAAATGGAAATTTCGTAATGTTTTTACTTTTTTTGCAACGAGATATATGCGCTTTTTTAAATTTTTGTTTTAAGTTTTCACTCTAAAATCTTGTGGGGAAAAACATTCAAATATTCTCTTTTTGCGTGATTAGTTAAGCTTGGGGTCCGAAGCCGTACGGCTGAAGTTTTTATCTGGCTACGCTACGTCTGACTTAATAAGTAAAGCAAATCAGTAGAGGCAGAGCCGAATGTTCACTTTGGCCACACTTTCTATAGATCGGGGACCTGTATATTGCTTTTTTACGCCTTTACGCTATTTGACTGTAGCCCCAGCAGTTATAACAGCACTTCTCTTGTATCAGCTCTCTAATTTAAATCCAATTCGAGTCCTATGCGTACTGAATACGGCTTTAGTATGTCCAATATTTATAACTTTTATTCCTTTTATGCATTGGCTTTTCGTTCAGAAGACCTTTACAATGGGGATAGACCTAACGGCAGTCCCGAGTGATTGCAGCTCCTAACTATATCAGCGCAAGTTTCCACTCCCGCTTTTGACATTATTATCGTATCGATCCTGGAGCTTAATGCTAAGGTGGCGCTTTCTTTTTTCACGTAACCGTTTTCCATTCCCCATCCAGTGTTTGGAGGAACTTTTGCGGTACTAATGTGGTTATCGGCAGATGACCGAATAGTCGGCAATACTCGGGTTTATTAATAGGGGACTTTGAATTTATTGCTTGCGCCACCGACTTTAACTCGCGAAATAGTTTTGTGCGACTTGCTGGCACTAGTTGTAATCTCGGGCGCTTCTTTATCAGTCGCTGAAGACGACGCTCGTCCTTTATTATTCACATTGTTTAATAGTTTCCATTTTGGAGGCATTTTCTTCCAATATACAATTACCTTATATTTCCTATTGGTTATATTGCAATGATCCTTCACCGCTCGAGGCTCAACAAGAAAGCTAATTAAATCATGCCTTCAGTGCCACATCAGTATAAATCGGGTTTGCAGAGCATGTACATAGAGCCTCCTGAACCACGCCGTCCTCTCTGGCCGATATTGTTACCTCTAACCATAGCTTTAACTCTTGTTTACACCATGAGTGTATGATCGACCTATATCGGCAGCCAGTTCGAAAAAGCCCGATCTCAGAAAACTTTGCAGGAAAGCATTTTTTCAGAAGTTGATTGAAGAACGCCTTATCTCAGCACATTTTCAATATCTTTTCAAATGGGAAAGGGCGTTCTTCAACTAAAATCTGAGATTGGGTATTTTTCAATAAAATTTTGAAATAGGGCGTTCTTCAAACAAATTCAGAAGAAGGGCGTTCTCGAAAAGTGTTTTTTTAGGCTGCCGCAATAGGTCGATCTCCACTTCCACTCAGGTGTCGATATATGAATGGTTCTAACGCAGCATTTGCTATACCTGTACTATCCCTTACCAAGCCATTATCTTATGCTGGCACGGAGTTAGAAAATCAGAATTGGAAGGCAATGGTAGGGGCCTCGACGACATCGTCGTGCATCAGAAATCCATGGATATTGATATATCGAACTCAATTAATATGAATATTAGAAACTCTATGTTTCTTTCGTAACGCGTAATTGTTCACATTGGCGGATTCTGTTTTTCATAACAAGCCGCTTTCAAGTTTCTATATAGAGTTTATTTCATCGGTTGCGGATTTTTCTCCCACACTTTTTTATTTCAGCTTTGCTTCATTTTTCCTTCCCTTATTTAAGTATGTATTAATAGCATTATTTTAATTATGTTTTACTTTTATTTAATTTTGTCTAATTTTAGCAATTTTTTTTTTTCATCTTTACTTTATTTTATCTCCTTTGCCTCAGCGCTTTAGAACTTTTCGCGCACCCTGCTACTCTACTCCCCTTCACCGCTTTCGACACAAGTACCACACCAACAATTGGCGTCATTAAAAACTTTTACAAAATACAATTAAAACTTTCGCGATAGCGTCACGGCCACAACGTGCCAAACAGCTTACGTGTTGAGCTAGCGTTTTTCATTCTTTGCCTAGTTCTGCGATTGACCAGCAGCGGCTATAATATCAATGAGTTATTTTTTTTCGATTTGTCGCCTTTTTTCTTTTTATTTTTCTATTTTTGTATGCCCTGTGTACTTGAAAGTGCCAAGGAAAGCGCATCGTTGACAGAAATATCGCTTTTAACTTTTACAGCACTTCATTTTCCATGCTGCAACTATCGGGCGCTCAAAATGTCTTTAAGAAAAGATTTTAATAGGTAGGGAACAGTTTCGCATGAAACATTACATTTTTACACCTCACCTTTGTACTAAAAAGTGACACGCAGCTGTTCGAGCAAATTTATACGCTCATATGTCTGTGCGATCGAAGCTGGAGCCGTCTTTTGCTTATTTGTCCAGTATCACTTTCATGCCTTGCGGCGCACCGAACACTCAATAACAATAATAATACCGCAAACAAGCCTGAACTGTCAATTTGGCTATACATCAACCAGACAAGCCAACCATCAAGCGCTGAACATCCATTCATCCATTCTGCTGGTCAGCTAAGTCGTCAGTCAGTCAAGCCCACCATGTTCAGACACTGAGTTGACTGTTAGCCGTTGACTTTTAACCAGTTCGTATGGCGGTAGGTTGATGCTTTTGGCCAAATATGTATGTACCTACTCGTATGCAAATTCAAAGAACTGTGTAGCGGCAAATATGAACTGGAAGAGAGACCGAAATTAACACGCTCACACCTTGTTGAGCAATCAAAAGTCTTAAAGCGACAAGGTCCAACAGTCAAATTAGCACGTCCGCTCCATCAACGAGTTCGATTGCTTACCGGTAAACACAAAAGCTTCAAAACGAGGTACAGCTACGCATGAACTCCCCAGCAGCAATAAGACAGCCAATTTTCCAAAAAGCACCAGTACCTCACCGGTTAAAATATGACCGATTAAAATTGGACTTTGGTTTGCATCAAAAATGCTAGCTTGCGACCAGTCCCTAAGGAACCTTTCTAGAGAGTGGTATTATCTAGAAATTTTTATCGAGAATGAGTTAAGCTCAATAAAAAAAAAAGTCCAAACAACACCACTCTGTGCCGGTCAACATGTAAAAATGCCCCAATCGCTCAAAGTGATCATTTGAAAACACATTTACATGTCGTGGTTGTAGCTGAGTGCGCAGAGATGCTTTCTACTAATGGTTGTGCTGTCAGGAGTATCCGAGCTCAAATCTCATTGGCGGAACATATAATTTTAAACTTTTGTTTTTCGGGTTTTCTTAATTACGAAAAAGCATCCGTGAAGTACACGACGAAATCATATACAAACGAAAAGGTTTATTAAAACTAAAATGTAAATGGACTAGCCAAAACCAGGTAATAAAGAACAATTAACCACAACAGGACATCAATGTTAAAAATGACAGTTGAAACCATTGGCAGCGGAATTATTAGGCACTAAAACTGTTGGACTATTCGAGGGTTAACCTAGGGTGGGTCCAAATTTCTACAGGGTCAGTATGTATGTATGTATATAAGTGTGATTATATATGTACGTGTTTGTAGCGCAAATCGCTGAAGTTGACCGCCTTACTGTTTGCCATCGAAGCGTCCAATTGATCCGTGCCTTTACATTCGATTGGCAACTCAGTTTTTTTTTTGACCTCACGGTTCTTCATGCATTGCCGCTTTCAGTTCTGCAACTGTTTTTTTTTTTTTAAATTTTTGGTTTTCTTCATTGGTATTGTTATTTTCTTCGTTATTGTAATAAACAATCATATCTGTACAGCTATTTTTCCTAAGAACTGCTGCAGTACAAGAGACCAGTGTTTCCCTCCCCCTAAAAAATATAAGCTTAGTACAAAAGAGAACCAGCTTTATTGAAACAAATCACAGTCCCCACTATATTTGTATTCTTTAATCTCCTCGTTTATCATTCTAAGCTTTATCCTCAATTATTTCCTCATTTCAATATTTCTCATCTTATTCTATTCGCGGCCAAATCATACAGCTTTACCTTCGCTTAGCATCATTCTCTACCCAGTTTTTTTTTTCATTTACCTGTACTTAAGCACCTTCGCTTATCCCAAGCTTAGTTTTACTTGTTTACCAAGACAATAAGAGAAAATAAAAAGTAAGTGGAAATAAAAATTCTAATAAATGCATTGCTTTTTCAAAAAATAAAATAACACTTGAAGCCGTCAAATGTCAACTTCAAAAACATTGCAAATATAAAATCGCGCCACCCGCGCATAAGATACATGGATTTACATAGCTTTAAAAGAAAAGAGCGAATATACATACATAACTACAATATATATATAAGTACTTATGTAAACCCATTGAACTAACTGCAACTCGAATGCTCAAAAGTACTTAAGGTGGGGTCAGCGAGCACTCGACTGAATAAATAAAAGCTTAAATAAACGCGCATTTGTTTTAATGCTTCTTAGCTTGCGAAAACATTTTTATTTTTTTTTTCTACTTGTTATTGAGAAAAAAATGTATTATTGCTAAGCCGGTGTTAAAAACGATGCTCCAGGATATAAACGAAATGGAGGTTTAGCAGGAATTATAACTATGGAGAAGTCAAGCTCGAGGTAATATTATAATTTTTGAGTTAGACCAGATTATTGGGCAGCTACGTTAATGGCTCCATAGTATAAGTATAGTGCAGAGCTCCTTCTCGTTTCAGAAGCTCACTTAGGGAGAGTGCGCCACAGCTCAACTCAGGCTTACTATGCCTAAAATCATTACACCGTCGAGTGCTGGGTTGACCATAGAGGCGGCCTGGATTTCTACATACACCTTCAGGGCCTTAATTAACGCACACATCAAGCAACATGTACAACGAAGCATATTTTTTGTGTACAACATGCTTGCATTAGATCGGTAGATCGGAAGATCGATATGTACCGCTCTCAATAATGAGGTTAGACGAATAAAGCCGGCCTTTGAGAAAGCAAAACGCATTGCGAAAAATTTCCTGCGTATGGCTGGGANTTGTTATTGAGAAAAAAATGTATTATTGCTAAGCCGGTGTTAAAAACGATGCTCCAGAATATAAACGAAATGGAGGTTTAGCAGGAATTATAACTATGGAGAAGTCAAGCACGAGGTAATATTATAATTTTTGAGTTAGACCAGATTATTGGGCAGCTACGTTAATGGCTCCATGGTATAAGTATAGTGCAGAGCTCCTTCTCGTTTCAGAAGCTCACTTAGGGAGAGTGCGCCACAGCTCAACTCAGGCTTACTATGCCTAAACTCCTTACACCGTCGAGTGCTGGGTTGACTATAGAGGCGGCCTGGATTTCTACATACACCTTCAGGGCCTTAATTAACGCACACATCAAGCAACATGTACAACGAAGCATATTTTTTATGTACCACATGCTTGCATTAAGGGTAGATCGGAAGATCGATAGGTACCGCTCTCAATAATGAGGTTAGACGAATAAAGCCGGCCTTTGAGAAAGCAAAACGCATTGCGAAAAATTTCCTGCGTATGGCTGGGGCCTTAAACAGTGTCCTAAAGCAAGCAATTTAAGAAGGAGCGATGACACCAGAGGTTCACCCTGCACTCTCGAACTGGATAATCAGCAGAAGTGTATCGGCGCAATGGTATATGCCTCAGAACACTAAACCGGTAAAAAGAGGTTCTGCTATAGTCGCTGGTAACTAACAAGATAACAAAGAAAATGCAAGGAGGCTGACACTAACAGACATACACTTTGGATGACCAAAGTAGAACTCAGCATCAAACCATAAAAACGGACCAAGTACTGTTCACTAGAAAATTTACGATTTCCAAATTTAGATGGAGCGACTTTCCAGCCAAAGCAAAGTACTAAATACCTCAAGAGAACTAAAAAAAAAAGTGGCGTCTTATGCATGAAAAAAGATGCTGGACNTCTCGAACTGGATAATCAGCAGAAGTGTATCGGCGCAATGGTATATGCCTGAGAACACTAAACCGGTAAAAAGAGGTTCTGCTATAGTCGCTGGTAACTAACAAGATAACAAAGAAAATGCAAGGAGGCTAACACTAACAGACATACACTTTGGATGACCAAAGTAGAACTCAGCATCAAACCAAACGGACCAAGTACTGTTCACTAGAAAATTTACGATTTCCAAATTTAGATGGAGCGACTTTCCAGCCAAAGCAAAGCACTAAATACCTCAAGAGAACTAAAAAAAAGTGGCGTCTTATGCATGAAAAAAGATGCTGGACTGGAGTCTATCGTCTTATCTCTCCGGCTGGATACACTATTTCTCGGTATCTGGTAGACGGCAATGCAGAATAAAACATTTCTTAAAGTATTTTAAAGTGTTCATATATGTAAAATCTATCTTCGGAGGTATTTAGAACTGTACCAGTTGTAAAACTCTATACCTTGTTACATCTTTCGCCGGCGGATCTGTCTTCCAAGAATATGGTCTCCACTGGGCTTAAAGTCGCAGATGGGTCGAAAATGTGGAAAGGTATAGGCACCGAGGTTTATTGCATGGATTTTGAGCATCGTAAATAGTCTGTCGTATTATTGCAAAATTTTCTAGCCAGAAATGTTAGCCCTGGAAAAGGCGACGGAGCTCTTTAGTGTCAAACGAATAAATGGACGAGTGCAGACTAGCCATGATCCATGGCAGAAGTATGCACCGTAACGGAGATACAATTTTAGGGCTAGTTTCTCAATTTCTGGTTAACACTACCTACAGGTTAAACATTTATATCGACGTTATCGATTCCCTCTTATATGTTATGGAGTCGATCACGTTGATGACGATGTTTAACCTGCAGTTAGTGCTAACCAGACATTGAGAAACTGGCCCTTAATGGCTTGCGATCTACACTGGCATTGCTAGCACCTAAGAGGCCGACTGACTCGCCAATTAAGGCGCCGTTTCGGGATTCTCTATCAGCAATTAAAGAGGAAAAAGCAAGCGCAAAGCCTGTCCTGGACATGGGATAAGATACAAATCTAAAAAGCAGCGAAAAAAACTTTAAAAATGCATTGCATCTGACTTCCAATTAGGTAAACGAAAACAAGCAACGGAGCTCAGCTAAGCATGTGGAATTTTGCAGCATACAACGAAATAAAGAATGGGCTATTGTATACCTTCATAGAGGCGTAAATTTATGTGCTTTTTAATTGTCAAGCTCATCATTTCCATCTTTCAATTGTTAATTAGTAGATAAATTAGCGATTTACTTCTCGGGACTACATATTTTTTTTTAATTTTATTCAGTTCTTTTATCGTATTGCTTCGCACAATTAAAAGTAACAACCCGTAGCAGCTAANTGGGCTATTGTATACCTTCATAGAGGCGTAAATTTATGTGCTTTTTAATTTTCAAGCTCATCATTTCCATCTTTCAATTGCTAATTAGTAGATAAATTAGCGATTTACTTCTCGGGACTACATCTTTTTTTTATTTTTTTTTTTCAGTTCTTTTAAAGTAAAAACCTGTAGCAGCTAGCTTGCCTCCAATTCACTACTAAAAATTCCTCACATAGTCATTCACATATGAAATTTGTCTGCCTTTGTCAACATTTTTACGACCCAATACCGGATATATACAGGTATAGCTTTAGAATTGCCATATCTTTGTATGTGCAGAATTCCAGCAATACTGCGCCCCAAATGACGGCCTTAAGTGCGGCATTAAAATTGCATTCAAGGTCATAAAAAGCGAAATTTTTCTGGCTCATAAAAATGGGGGAAAGCGAAGAAGATCTGCGAGTTGTTGGCACGCAACAGAGGTGTCACTGCAGAGGCAGTGATAGGCGGTCCAGTATGGTGTCACTTTTGTGGACAGACATCTCTNTTCTGGCTCATAAAAATGGGGGAAAGCGAAGAAGATCTGCGAGTTGTTGGCACGCAACAGAGGTGTCACTGCAGAGGCAATGATAGGCGGTCCAGTATACTGTCACAGACATCTCCGCACTTCTGCTAACAGCATGTGATTGTTTACGCAAAATTTATACTCAGCACTCAGTGCTATTTTGTGTTGTTTTCAATAATGTCATTCGCACAGGCAAAGCTCATCAATTTATGCGCGTGCGCGCCACGCAAGTATATACTCGGGGGATTTGGACTTGTTGGACATAGGTATGTCTGTACATATGTATGTTTATTTGTAGGCGCGTAAATAGTGAATATTTGCGAGTTGAAGATAGAAGAGGGTATCAACTGCGATAGGATCGTAAACTTGTCTATATAAGTAGTAGTATGTGAATCTACATATGCATTGAAAAATAAAAGTATGTCCTTTTTATTTCCTTTAATCGCTTTATAGGCTGCTTGAGACTGGCGACCCACTCCGGTGGTGCTGCATTTTATATTTTACTTTGATTTTTTTGTTTACTCTCACAAAAACAAATAAACCGAAAAACGTCATTGAAACCCATAAATTCTCAGCCGCTTGTGGCACTGACAGCGCACTGCACTGATCGTGCTGTCGAGCCTTTGCGTCTCGCATGATAATTAAGAGTTNGTGTTCGTATGGAAAAGTAGCTTATGTCGAAAGGCCGGCTTTAGTATAATGCGGCATTCCCTTTATTTTTTAAACGTCAAGGAATTTTTTGATGAGACTTAAAAAGAATATTGACTTGCTAGCATCGGAACTATTTCTTGCACGTTTATTTGCTAAAAGCTGTTTAACGGCTTAGCGCCCGTAAGTCATTCGCAATCGTATGCTGCGAATGCCGATTTATACTAAAGCCAGCCTTTCGACATAAGCTACTTTTCCATACGAACACAGAATTCTTTCTAAGTTCCACAGTGATCTTTCTCACACTCTCTCACTCTCAGTATTCACATCGCTTTAAGCTTTCAGCAAATCGAGCGAGATATTTTGTGGAAGTGCGCAAAGAACACCAAGGTATTTCACTCAACTACTCAATACGACTTCACATTCAAGCAGCAAATGCTGTGAAATCAGAGAGAGGCAGCAGAATCCATTACCGCGTTTATAGGGATTATCCACAAAACGCTTTCTGTCTTGAAATTTTTTTTTGGGTTTGTTATAAAACAAGAATGCACAAATCTTTGAAATTTTTTGAGACATTTCAAGATTTTTCGGATCTGTCGGGATTCTTTGTCTGTGACTTCCGAGGATTTTTTTTGGGGAACTTAACTGGAGTGTTTTGGAACTTCTCAGAATTGTTCGTGCATTACGTGGTATGATCTTTTAGATTTTTCTCAGGCTTGTTGAAGATATTTCAGGATTTTCTCGTATTTGTTGCTCGGAACATTTCAAGATTCTTCGTGTTTACCCTTTAAATATTTTTCGGGAGTTTATGGGTCTTGTTCGGGAGTCTTATGGAGTTTTTCGTTATTCTTTATGTTTTATTTTCCGGAACTTTCGCGTTTTTTCTGTACTTTCTGTACTTTTATGAATTTTTTCGACGCCGTTCAGGATGGTTTTTGGACTTTTCGAGGTTCATAATATTTAACCTTTGTTAATTTTTCGGGGCAATGTTTTTTTTAACTTTTGAAGTTTTTTGGTATATTTTTGGCATTTGTAGAATTGTTTTTAAGAATTTTTCAGAAACTGTTAGAAATTTGTCTAGGCCGTTCGGGCGCGCTTACACATATGATAGTGTTTGGCCGAGCTTCTCCTCCGAGGGGAGGGACCTACAGCTTCACGCCGACTTCGAACGGCGATTGAATTTTTACGAGAAGCTGTTTTTCATGGCAGAAATACACTCGGAGGTTTATCATTGCCTGCCGATGGGCAACCGCTGCTAAGAAAAAACCTTTTGTCTATATTCTTTTGAGATATTGCTTTGACCAGAGCTTGAACCCAGGCCCTGCGGAGTGATTTCAAAAATCTATATACTACATAGTTTCTCTCTTATTCGATGAAATATCAGCTTAAAAAGTTTCCGTAAATAAAATTTGGTGTGAAAAGTCTGTACCGAAATTATTATTCTCATAAGAGAAATTGTATACATTTTTATACCCGAGCGCACTTGTGCACAAGGGTATATTAATT
>NW_016162214.1:42989-44820 GCF_001687245.7 Rhagoletis zephyria | reverse complement strand
CGCTCCACCTGAACTTCGTAGCGGGTGAGTACATTGAAGGCTTCCTATCGAAATGAAAATATGGTGGAAAAAATGTTTCTTTCTTTCGGAAATTACCCGCCCTTACTTCTATTGGATCGATGCGCAACTCCATGTCAACTTCTTGCTCCCTTATTTTAGCCAAGGTTTCCATAATCATTCGCACATCGTCAAGATCACGTATTGGCCTGTCTAACTTTCTATCCATTTCGTTAATTACTGCGTAGACATAGTCCATCTCCTTTTTGTACTTCTTCTTCATGGCCTGACCAATCTTGTGATTACAGGCTGAAACGAAATTATGTATATTTTTAAGCAGCACTTGAAAAGTCTAAAACTCTTTTTCTGTCTGACTTTATGAACAATAATTCACTTACATATACAATGGGATCGGAATACAGTGAAGCCTGTCCGAGCCAAATTAGCAAGGGACCAGGATTTTTTACAGCCTTATACAAGTTTTCGGCGATATATAGGGTGATTATAAACCCGTTCTTAAATAAACATATTTCGTTGTCTTAATCCACAGTTTCAAATAAAAAGGCTTATGTATATACATATATAGATAAATACATTCCACATAGTGCTATTTTGTCCCTCTGATCTGTGATGTAATTTTTTCTGATTCATAAACAAGGAAATGGATTTCTGTGCCAGCTCATGATGGTAAAATAGAACAAACCTAATAATAAATCTCTCATCTTCCTCTCTTAAGGGCAACACATGGGACAGCTAATCTACTAGTCTAAATGCGCCTTCACCTATAGAGGCAGCCTTCCTGACTTGACTTAACCTCTCTTAACCTAACCCAATAAGATATCGCATTGAATTTTTGTCGAAGAGGTATCCTCTTTCCTTCAAGAATGATAATTGAATTGTGTAATAAAATCAAAAATTAATTATTTTTCTTTTTATTAGGATACCTTGTTAAGAGATGAAGAATAAAATTAAAATTTCGCTGACATGATGCCAGGCCTATTGAATGGCACTAAAAGTAAGAAGGTATTACAGTATTCCCCGCTTATTTGACCTCCGGTTAATTGGTATCCCCGCATAAATTATTAAAAATTTGTGCTATCGAAAAGGAATATACCATCAATAACCCCCTTCCCCCATAAATGTATTCCCTGCTTAATTAAACTAAAAATTTTGCAAATTTTGAAGTGCAATTAAGCGGGAAATACTGCTATTTTTCAAATCCAACTTTATATATTTTATCGCTAAAAAAACTTTTCAAACAAAAAATCTATAAATTTTTATAAATGTTAGGTTTTATGTGTGGACATTAAAACTGGGCTACAGAAACAACACTCTCAAGCCAGGACTCTGGTCATTTTATGTTGCACCTTAAAGTTAACGCAGATCTTTCTTATCATCCTCCTTCTTCCTTATATCCATCAGATGGCACTGTGAACAAAAAATAAGGCTTTACGCAAAAATAGCGTAGGAGCACACTTTAAATATGAAGAAGTGTGGTAGAAAATTAAAAAATATATATATATATTTCGGTTTTACCACGTTGAAACTGTATTTAAAAAAATGAATTTGATATATTTTATGCACGGCTTTCGTATCCCAGATCTTTGCAGTAGAAAAGGAATAAGGGGCCACAAATTTCACCTTTTCACTGATGATTGGATTTAGTCACGTACAATATCATAACGGCATAATGAGTGCCAATTTACACATCAAACGAAAACATTAACCACAAATTGTAATAAATTTCAACAACATCGCAACGTAAGAAACGAAATTCGTTTGTGTTAAGCGAAATTAGCGGCACTCCCCTTCCCAAAGACGCCCACAAATCAAT
>NW_016162214.1:0-42253 GCF_001687245.7 Rhagoletis zephyria | reverse complement strand
AACTTACATTTATAGTGTGGAGGCCAGGTTTCAGCATTGCCGTCAGACGCACCAATTGCGGCAGAAACAATGGACGCACTTCCAATTTAACGGCACGCACAGTTGTCAAAAACATTTTAATCAAACACTGTGAACAACCAAACACAAAGAGAAACACACAAAAATAAATATCATTGGACAAAGCAGACTTCCATTTTCGCCTACATTTAATGAGTCCTGTATGTTGGTGAAGTACTTTTGGCGACTCATCAATGTGGCGGCAACAATGGGCAATTCAATGTCTAGCTTGGCCAACATCTTGGCTTCGCGTATCAGCAGCGGTATAGTGGGATGCAGGTTAACGAATAATCGGTCGCCTTGCAGGGCCAAGAGAGGCTGTAAGAGGCATGCATCGGCTACGCTAACCTAAAGATTTGATAAACACAAAGATAATTTACGCCCAAAAATTAAGACCCTAGTAATGTACATCCTGATCCAGCCATATAGATACGATCTCTTCCTCATACTCCCTTAGCATTCCGGTTACATTGTTGTAGCGATTTTCTAGATCTTTCGTCAAAGGTAGACCACTTAGCACCTGGTGCTCCAGTACAGCGTCCATCAGTTCTTTCATGTGCGCATCCAAAGCGCGACTCCAACGAATACGACCTGCGATCGGTGGAAAATTTCGACAGACGGGCGGGTCGTCACGTTGTTTTTTGAACATCTTATTCACCCGGTCCACTTCTTTATCCACATACTTGATGATGCGCACATATTTTTCATCCATCTTACTGAGCGGTATCTTCTCACTGACCCTCTCAAAGCGAGTTAAGAAGCGAATGCATTGCGGTGTCTCCCACACGGTGTCGAAATTTGTCTCGATAAGAGTGGCGATGGTGTCTTTCAATGAGTCGGTTTTGTTCATGAAGCGTTCGAAATCGTCATTGAATTCCCCGTTGCGGTGATCCAAGTAATCGTATTTCTTCGACAAGATCTCCTTCTTGGCCTCTTCAAAGTGGTTACTGGCATCTTGGAGTGTTTCCGCTAATAGTAGACCCTCCAAACGGCGCTCGAATAGATGGTTGTAATCATCGATTAGATTAAACATGGAAATGATTTTCGACAGGCGATCACAAAATGTATCAAACTTTCCAAAAACGAAATTTTCCGAGAAACCGAACGGTGTTTGATTGGGTAAAAATGGTTGCTCTCTAACGGTGTAGTAGGTCTCGTGGTATATGTGGTTTAGCTTGATGCAATTGCCTAACTTTGTGCGAATAACATTGCGATCTTGAGACCAAATTGTCTCCTTACTACGGCAAGTGATGTAGGACTTGCAGGTTTCTATCATTTGATTGGTGATCTAAGCGAAAACAGGAATAGAACAAAGTATTAAAATTATTTAAATTAGTTTAAAAATACAAGGACAACTTGATAATCCGACTACAATATAATCGAAATTACTACATTAATACGTACATACGAACCACAATAAGAACCAGTAGATGGCGATTTCTTCCAGTGACTTCCGCTCGGATATCCAAGAACCGGAGTGATTGGAAAATACCCAAACCCAGAAAACATATACGCGTACATATCCTTGTGGGCAGCTGATTAAGTTAAGTGACATTTCGACCAGTTTTGGTTACTTTTCTTTTGTTTATTTAATGTTTATATATTTTTTTTTTTTATAAAAATCTAGCACAACATAAACCCACATTTCAAACTTCGTACAAAGTTTATATAAATTAAACAAACTTTAACAATTACACCCAGAAATTTTAAACTTTTTATTAAAATTTCAGCAAAAAAATATGTTAAAAATCAACGCGCTTTTTTAGCGTTTTAAAATCTGCACTTTAAGCCACTAAAATTTAATGAGCTATAAAACTGGATACCTAAAATATTTCTAAACAAATTTTTTCTAAAAAGTTTAAAACTTTTGGGTGGGTGTTTAATTTTTATAAATTTTGTACGAAGTTTGAAATGTGAATTTACATATATGTTGCTGGTTATGTAATGTGCTAAACTTTTGTTAAAAAAATTATGAACATTAAATAAACAAAAGCAAAATAACCAAAACTGGTCAAAATGTCACTTAACTTAATCACCTGACCACAAGTGTACGTACATATGTATGTATCTACTCCAAGAACTAGTTCATTACGCACGTAAGTACATATATATGTACATATATATGTATGTATGTATAGCGATGCAAAATTTAACGAATTTCTAAATTTACTTGGAATTGAAAACGCTGCACAGTGGTCCAATATGCAAAGCTAGGGTACTTTATTAAATTTTTCGTTTGTAATTTTTTAATAAAATTTTTATCAAATATGCAAGAATATTGTCTACTTAAGAGTAAATACAACTTTGTTTGAAAACATTTGGCTACATATAAGCATAACGGTATCCAAAAAGTCAAGGAGCCAGAAAGTGAAAATGAAACTATGCGTGCAACGAAAAATTAGTATTTTTAAAGCTCAATAACCTGTTGAAAAAAAACTTGGGTTGTTTTAAATTCATTTCTTTCTCAGTCATTATTTTAAGTTAGAAAAATCAATATCGAACATTGCGATATTTTAGTAACAACTGAAAGTTATTAACTCGAAATTGATATTTACAATAATTTTCAGACGAAAAATAAGAATACGGAAATTTTTGGAAAATGAGCGTAGCTCACTTATGAGTACATGTGTATATCGTGGTAACCGCTCCACCAATTTCTCCCAGACTCGGCGCAATTTCTTAATAAAAAAATAACAGACGGCTGCATCGTCCGGCTATTCTGTTTTGCTTTGTTTTTAGTTTTCGTCCCAATAAAACCTAAAAAAGAATTTATTTCACACAACGTCTTTAAGGCAGCTTTTCTGAATTTTCGGAAGTTGAGGGTTTCATCGGGACTGTCGGAAAAGGGCTTTCGTGCCGTCCCGGTGGTAAATTTGTAAAGGCTTGCCCAATACCGCCCATTCTGGCTATTTCGAAATCTATGCCGTAAGTGCCACGGAGCCCGATATGCCTCGACCATCTCTTCTAGTATGAATTTAAGAACGTGAATAAACATTTGACTTTAACTCATCCACATTTATGCAAGCTTAAACACATGTGTATGTATGTACATTAGGGTGGTCCGCAAAAAAAGCAAAGTTGGAATTTTAACGCCCCAACTCCGAGGATTGCTTTATATAGGAAAAATTTTTCCCGTTTTTTTCCAAATCAAAAAATATTTACAGGTCGCTCAAAGCGCTCATAGTTTTCTCTGTAGTTTATATCGGGGCGAAAATTTGCAGAAACGGTATAGAATTCTTAAAAATCAATATTTTTTAACGCAGACTTCCAACAATTATACCCAATTGTTTATATAACCATTTTTTTTATTATTAACTATTTCTTATATGTGCATATGTATGTAGGTCCCCCAAAACCCACAAAAATGCCAGAATCGTTAAAAAATGTTCACAAAAATATGCAATTGGGTATTATTATTGGAACTCTCCTGAAGAGAAACATGATTTTCCGTTCGAAAAATATTAGGGTCATTCCTCTAATCGCGTAAAGGCCTCGTAACGATGTAAACCTCGCAAACTTACTTACTTTTGTATGGAAAATCGGCTTATTTACAAGGTTTACGCGGTTACGTGCCATTTACGCGTTTCCATGAATACCCATATTGATTTTCAAGAATTCTATACCATTTCCCCGAAAATTTCTTTTTCCCCATATAAAATACCCGAAAAACTTTGAACGTGTTGAGCGACCTCTACATAGACATTTTTTGATTTCGAAATAAAAAACAGGGGAATATTTTTTCGATATAAAACAATCCTCGGAGAAGAGAGCATTAAAATTCGGACTAAACATTCTCACATGCATTTTTGTTAGACCACCCTAATGCACATACATACATACATATGTATAAATTCTACAGTAAGTTAGATGCTACCTTATCAGAAAAACTCATCATTTCTTTCTATTTCGAATTAGCATAAAAACTTGGGAGTTTGGTAAGAATACATTGTAAAGCTTGTATTTTGTTATAGAACTTCTTGTTTATCTACACAAGCACCCTGGTCATACTACACATTTAAATAAATACATATGTACATAGTATAATATGCAGCTAATAGAAATCAATTTCAAATACGGAATTAAGAAAAGGTAAGAAACGTGCATACTGGCATCACCGCTGCCACACTATCTTTATTAGTGTACCTACATGTGTGTGCGCACAAGACGAACCCAATCAGACTGTAGTCGCTTCACTTTGACTACTAGCCCAGCCAACTAGCCACAGGTGAGTGTGAGAGAGAGATAACTGCACTTAATATAGCAACTACATATGCATGTATGTACGTGTGATAGCTTCGTGGCTTTTGTACTTCATCGCTGAGTTTGTTATTTTGTTGTCGTTCTGTGAACATTCGACAACAGCTCGAAGTGTGTTGGAGGTGTAATTTTTGTTGGGGAAAACGGTTAGATAAGAAGAGCAGCGATATCAGTTCTGTGTTTTTCATAGTAAAAAACATACTTTTGGTTTATCATAGAAATAAATATTTGTTAACAATGCAAGATGTGGATAAAGAAGGTGAGTAAGTAGATTCAAAAAATTGTTATTATTCTCTTGAAGCGCATATCTATACATATATTCAATCATATCTAAGTTCTGTGCATATGTACTTCATACATACATATGAACATACATACATATGTATCTGTATCAATTTTACAACAAAATAATCGCTTCATGCGCAGTTGTTAGCAAGCAACTCGAAAACAATAAAACAACTTTTTGCAATACAACAACTGTTCCCACATTTGCCCGGCACGTGCATACATATATTCTATATATGTACATATGTATGTATGTGCAACTTAAATATTTGTACGTGCATACATATTTAGTATATGTAAATGTGTGTACCTACATGTGCATGTATGCAAGTATTCGGTGCTATGTTTTATAAACTAAAAAGAAATGCAAACAGATTAGTTATCAATTGTTAATTCGTATATACATTGTTGCTACATTGTTGTTATTGTTCTCATCACCGCACAACACATAGATACATATGTACATATGTATGTATTTGATATACTATGTAGGTATGTTTATTGATTGCATTTATTCAAGTAACTTAATAAATTTTTAATTTTTGTACAAACTTTGAAATGTGACTTTATGTCATACAGCCATAAAGCCCGGTTATGCAAGACTTACAATTGACTTGACGTAGGTAGAAACTTAGAAACGATTACTCTGCAGGCCATCTATTACTTTTTCCCTTTCTTTTGATTCTCAGCCTTTGCATTTTTACACTCAAAATTGTAATTTTTTAATTTGTTTGGGTTAAAAACTTATCAAAAAATATCAATTGAGATAAATGTTGTTACGCGTATCAAATCGTGATTGTTGTTATTTTATTTTCTATCTTTATTTGAAAGTTTGATTTTGGATTGCCAGATGAATTGCATTTACATGTACAAAAGATTATATTTGTGTGGCATATTTGGAGGAATTTTATTGAAAATAAGTGAAAATGTGATATGGCAGCATAAATTTCTCACGGCATTCGCTTCACTTAGAAACTTAACTTAGAAATCAAAAATCTAGATTTCACCATGATAAAAATATAGTAAGGTAGAACCGCTGAGAGTCACTTTTAAAATTCTTGACGTTTCCAAACAATTTAATTTTTAAATTTACTCACAAACTCACACACACATTTTCATTTTCAATCTCAAGCAACAACAATTTCGAACAATTTCAATTTTTTAT
The DNA here is from genome assembly GCF_001687245.7 of Rhagoletis zephyria. Lineage (NCBI taxonomy): Eukaryota > Metazoa > Arthropoda > Insecta > Diptera > Tephritidae > Rhagoletis > Rhagoletis zephyria. The sequence continues at coordinate 36,489 of NW_016162214.1, read as the reverse complement.
TTTCACTTTTATATGATTTTAAAATGTTGGCAAACTTCAAAAAAAAATCATGGCCGACAAATTGAGAGAACGGTTCTACCTTGCTATATTTTTATCATGCATATGTATAGATTTTCAAGTCAAGTCCAAGGGCCGTTTTCTCGACTGCCTGTTAAAAGTTGACGGCCGGTCTCCTTTATCGACTTTTTAACGATTGCCGGTTATTTATAAGCAAGTGAGCGAAAAATTTTACAGGCATTTTTTTTAGCAGGCAGTCTAGAAGTCTTGCATAACCGACCGTATAGTCAAAATTATTTACGCAAAGCCCTCCCTTTTTGTTGCCTTTAAACTGTTTTAGAAAATGTCTTCATACAATTGCAAGCGAAAAATTTAAGATATTAACCATATATGTATTTCAATTTAAAAATAACATTTGAATATTCGTTGTAAGTCGTCTAAAGTATTTATTTACACACTTTTTGACGTCAAAAGTATTTACACAGCATATAGAAAGTAATGATTATCTTTTCACGGTGGTAAATTTCGACGGCTATTTGATACTCTTGGTGTAAAGAGGCGCTCAATTTGTAAATCTGTAAATTGCAATGTTAATGTAATTTAGATTTCCTAAAAAGAATGTAAACAAATCCGTGATTAAATCTTTGTGGCATTTTAGCAAACGTGGAAAAATTATGTAATTACACAGAAAGTAATTTTGACTATGGCTGTATAATGGGCCGTATGAGTAAAAATTAAGCAATGCTTTTTCTAGCGATTTTAGTACTTTTACTTAAATTTCTTTGAATAAATCGAGCTATAATTTTACACACAATTGATAAACAAATAAAAATAGCCAAAATTGGTCAAACTGACACATACCTATTTTTCACATACATATCAGTATGTAATAATAATAATAATAGATTGCCGGTTATTTGTATGAGAAGCTGGAAAGGCAGGAATACACTCGGAGGTTTTCCATTGCCTGCCCAAAGGCGACCGCTATTAGAAAAAAAAAGCCCAGGCCCTGCGGAGTGGTAGCGTGCACTGCTAACCAATACACCACAGCGGCCGCCCAAGTATCCGTATGTACATGACACATTCCAATCTGCCCTCTCTACGATAATTCCAAGAGGTGGCGCACCCGTTTATTTTTCCCATAGGAAACTAGCTATATAATTACATTATATTCAGCTGAGCTGAGATGTGATCAGATTCTTTAAACTTCTCAAAATTAAGTCGCCTAAAATTTAGGCAGCTGATGACCACCTCGGGAGTTCCTCGGCAGTGTCGATAAAAACCGAGCCGAGAATTATAAATGCTAGATTTGCGAAATTTGTAAAAATATCTTAAAACTCAAACGTTTTCGAAGTTGTCGCAGCTAGCCGCAACCCGTTTCTTTAAATAGAACGTTCAGCATGCGCAACTTTATCGGACAGAATAGCTTATAGTCCCGCGCCTACCCATAGTATACAGTCACTGCGTCAAAGCCGATTATGAATGCCTAAAATTTAACACTTTCGACGGCTTTTTTGGATTTGGAGTCATTGTGCGGTGGTTTTCAGAGCTCAACGGAAGAAACAGGAGAGATAACCTCAAGGATAGCCTGGCTCGCCAATTCATTAGCCATGCAGCTTCCGGCAAATCCCCTGAGAAAGAGTTAGTCATAAGTCCCGGTGAGCAAAACGACATCCGCATGTCTAGGATTAATGGCACACCAATTCCTTATTAGAAACTTTCCTCTGACAATGATCTGCCACGTCAGATTTGGATGTCTGAAAATAAATTTTCTATCGCCATAAACAAATAAACGTTTTACCTTTGGTTGATGAAGTTACAGTTAAATTATCATTTAAACACAAAAGATGTGAAATGACTTTGACCACTTTTAAAATAAAGAAAGACGAATTCTCTTCTTATGAGGAACACTTGGAGGATACCGTTATGAATTTATTACCCAACGCAAAAGGTCTGACAGAAGAAAAAGCTTCGCATAAAAACCATCTACCGTTCAGAGGCGATTTAAAAGCTTAAGCAGACGGCAGCGTTGATCCGGATTAACTCGGACTTAATCCGGATCAACTGCAGTTAATTCCCGAGTTGATCCGGATCAACGCTGCCGTCTGTTTATGCTTTAAGACTATAAATCCCTCCATTTGTGTAAGGACACCAAGACGCGTACCACAATTGGGGAAATTCGACTAAGCATGTAGCAAAATGTCCTAAAAATGAGTTCAAGATGCCCTCCTATTTCTCGCTGTTATCTAATTCAAAGAATTAACGGACGATCGGAGACATGCTTTGCTTCAACTTTCTTCTCTTCAGCCAACTTAATAGCACTTGTAAGCGACTGCAGATCTCCTTTGGCGTTTTTGATATTTTCTTACCCATTTTAGAATGTCTTCATTTATGTGAAAAAGTTCACTTAATTTGCCTAGTTAAAAAATATGTACATATGTATGTTCTTGCATATGAAAGCTTCAATCAACTTTTTTTATCGTTTATAGCGAAACCCCATTTGGGAGAGGCGCTTAGCTTGCTGTCCTCATGGAACCTACAAAACCTCTGCACTAAATTTAAAGGTAATGACTTAGAATATGACGATAATGTAATACAGAATTTGTGATTTTATTCATGATAAAACCTGCAGAACAAGAGGTTTGCACTGTGGCATTCCAATATTTGACGGATGAGGACATCTGTGAACTAATACCGAAAATTGGACCCCGTGCAATATTTCGATCACATCTTTTGGCTTGGCGACAACAGCAAGTAATCAAGAAGGACGATCACGTTATTTTACTAAACAGCGATCAAGTGGATACAACAGTTGCCATCAAAGACGAACTTCCAGAAATAACTCTAGAAGATGAGCACGCGAGTAATCTGTATGACGACCCTACAAAAGAGAGCGAAGTGTACGAAGATAGTGACTCCAAAACTGCATCGATGATGAGCGATGCGAAATATGATGACTCGCCAATTGAAAAGGCGTCTACTTCGAAAAGACACTTGGTAGGTAGACGAAAATAATCTCACAGACTTACAGAACTACGTATGTATATATGTATATTAGGGCGGGTCGAAAAACACAACACGTTTGATAGGAAAATTGTATAGGTCTTAAAAGATGCTATTTTAATCCCTTATTCTAGAAAACAAATTCCGATTATCTGCGACAATATCTTCAGTCTGCGGAAACAGCTTGAAAATTTTAAAATAAGAGTGGGAATACCAATTTTTAAAATTTTTACAACGAAGTTCTTTCCTATCACAAAATCATAAAAAAAAAATTGGGCAAATTCAAAGCAAGTTAAATAAATATTTTAATCAATTAATAATGCGAAGTATGAAATAAAGATTAGGTACTTGATTAAAATATTGATTTTACTTACTTTTAATTTTCCCAATTCCAAATTTTAAAAATTGGTATTCCCACTCTTACTTAAATTTTTCAAGCTCATTCCGCAGACTGAAGATACTACTGTCCAGAGAAACGGGATTTACTTTCTTAAAATAGCACCTTTTAAGACCTATACAATTTTCTAATCAAATATATTGTTTCTTTCGACCTGCCCTAATGTATGTATGTATTATATATGAACATGTGTATGCACTTTTTCAGGATGTCAAATCTGTGCTTCAAAGCTGTTATGAAGGTATGAATGCCATTGAATACTATGAAGAGAACAAATGTCTCGACATGCACCACCGCAAGAAAGTGGTTAAGATAATTATTTCTGCGGCGCTGGACAAGCGAATGGACATGTCTGTACATGATTTCCACAGCATGAACAAGCAGCTGTTGCAGCTATTCCCAAACGAGAGCGATGTAAGTACGTAGGTATGTACATATATATGTACATATGCTAACATATACATATGTATGTGTGTACATAGCTGTTGAGTGAAACTGTATTAAGTTTCTTACAAGCATTCGTTTTTCCGCAGGATACTTTTTATATGCCACGTTTGGGTCATATCCGGGCACGAGGTATGCTTTACAACAAATATGTCAACCTCGCCCGCACACTGCGAAAAGACGGACTCTTGGAGTACAGAAGGCATTGGACAAATAAACGACGATGAATCAGCGGAAGGATGTAGTTTTTAAAAAATTATCGAGGGGCTATCAATAAACTTATATGTAAATATATGATTCAAATAAATTTAATAACTTAAAATTATTTCAAGCTATTCCAATAGATTAATTACAGTACTAGTTAGTTTTCAATGAAAATAAAATATAAAACACGAACCTTAACCATAAGTGATGAGGTTCTCTCGGAAGTGTTGTAAAATTGAGAAACACTGTAGATGAGTCGCACAGTTTGGAGTAAGCTGAGTATCGATTGTTTCATGCATACCTTTTGAATAAAAGTAAGAAGAAGAATCATTTCATAAAACTTTATTGAATAAAAAATATTTGGTTGTAAAAAAGGTATGTATTTAGCAATGCTCCCATATGAGTGTTTCCATAAAAATTTAAACCGAAAATGCAAGTATGTAAAAGGGCTCAAGCGGCTTTATAGCTTTAAATTTCGTATTCAGATGGCGAAAAAGGTTATGAAAACGCGAAACGGTGGAGAGAAGAACTGAAACAAATAATTTTTAAGCAAAAAATAAAACCGACTTCAAATCTCGTATAATAATTTAGGAGTACCGTTAATTTTTTCATGATCCAATGATCGGATCTAATCCATATTAGTATGGGTTCACTTCAACCGACTTCAAATCTCGTATAAAAATTTAGGAGTACCGTTAATTTTTTCATGATCCGGTGATGGGATCTAATCCAGATTAGTATGGGACTACTTCTGAGACACTACCTTTCCGATGCAAAAAGAATTCGGTTGACGTGGTCCAAAGTTATGCACTAACAAAATAAAAGTAAAAATATTCTGGCGAATTGATAACCTCCTCCTTTTTTTGAAGTCGGTTAAAAATTAAATTATCTATGTGGGATATTCTTATTGAACGTAAACTCCATCCTGCCCGGTTTTCTTTAACTTGAATTTTTTTTTTAAATATGTAAAATTCATTAACAAAAAAAAAAGATTTCCAATGTCGAGTGGCAAAATAACGCTAGTGTTAATTTCAAGGTCATTTCGTGGTCAACATGTTATTTTTTTACTGGTAACCCTCTTTTTATCTCGAATTCAGAAAGAGCGGAAAATTATGCGTTGGGATAACATATCTTATAAGAGCCATTATTTTTTAAGTCGGACGGATTTCGGACGAATTTTTTTCTTCTTTTTGTTCTTCGGAGATATGATCTGTCAAAGTTTGCATTTTTTCGTGATTCTGACTAATCATGTACTTTTTAAGATCGTTATATCTGGGGTTCTGCTGATCGTAGAGACTTCATCTTAACGTCATTTTAAATCTAAGAAACATTTAACATTTCTATATATAAGATGGTACTTTTTCAAAAAAATCTGAAAAAATATAGTACATTTCAAATATATATAGTATTTTTTTTCAAGAAAAAGTAAAAATGCTTTTTATGTGTACATCTTTTTTCTTTCTTATGCATTTCCTCTATAAAAAATATATTTCTTTGAAAGTATCATATGCTTTATCGCTATCAATATATAAATTAATGTAAATCCAAAGTTAATTTTTTAATAGTGAGATATTCGCTTAATCTCTCTCATCTCACCATTTCAAAATCTTAATAGAAAAAACTCTTTCTGTGGATGCCGAAGTTGCAGGAATAGAGAATTCGGTAAATCTTTCTAAGTATTTTTAAAAATTATGATATTTTTGATCTGTGCACCCTTTGTTTTAAAGTATATTTATTTTAGTCATAATATTTCAATATAAATGTCATCCTTTTTAAAACATTTCTTTCTTACAAATTACTGAAATATATTTATATTTATAATTGAAGAAATTAAGTATTTTTGCATACAATATATTTGTTCCAACAGTATATATAGTACGCAGACCCAAAAAATAGTACAATACTATATATTATAGTACGGTTGGCAACCCTAGGGAGAGGTAACGTACAAAAAGAATACCACATGTATTACTTGAAAAAATATTGTGGGGGAAAAGTCTGTCACGTCCTTTATCACATTTTAGTTCAAAATTAAACCAAGAACGAAATGCTTCTGATTAAAAATGAATTGGTTCCGTTATTTGACTTTATTTCAAGAAGGGAAAATTTCACCGGATTCACAGAGTTTTGCTTATTTTTACATGTAGTCTGAAGCCACTTCTGTTTTCTCTCGTCCGTTATGACCTCCTTTTCATCGATTTTCGCGACACCGGGGTATGATTTATTTAACTCTTAAGTCGTACGAATGTTACGTCCGACATCATGGAAACACCCATATGTATGTTTATATGTATAAAACATATACATAGCACCTTATGCACTAAAATAAGGACCTTCAAAATTTTAAAATAATTTTGGGAGTCGCTACCAAGGTGTGAAAAAATTGGAATTAAACTTGCAATTGCTCTAAATTGGTATTGATAATTCATTATTAGATTACAATAACTATCCAATTATAATATTTTCAAACGCCGGTAGTGACCCCTAAAGATTATTTTTAAATTTTTTAATTTTCGTGGATGTATTTCTTTTATTGGAAAATTTATGTTCCTATTTTATTAACCAAAAATGGATACTGCACGACACCTACCGGATCGTCCAAATACAAAGAGTGGCAGCAAGTTTCCATAGCCTGAATGAATTTCGAATTATCACGCGCCTCATTATAGCAAAATGTTATCTTTCGATCGGTCTCTTTCCACACGCGCATAACCCGCGATCCAGCCAAAAAGAGGCAGTGCAACGTATATTGCACCTCACGGTCCTGCAAATGTGCCAACAGTTGCGAAAATAACGCACCACGCTTCTTCCAGTACTCCAACTCATCCTGCGGGCCGCTCGAGTCATTCTCCTTGCGTAACTGTTCACTTTCACCTAGTATCTTCATGATACCCTTTATCCAGTTATTTACACGCTCTTCCAGCTGCCCACAAAACTCCTGATTCTTTGCCATATCCTTGACCTCCTCAACGTGTTCGATCTTCTCAAACATATCACATTTATCGTCGAATATATTCACATGATCGCACACTTGCTCACAAACACGCAGAGCACTGCAGAAGGACCTTAGGCCCGGCAGCAATTGTCCTTTTATCAGACCGCAGCTAACATCCTCTTCATCGCCTTCCAAGCTGGGAAAAGCCAATGCCTGCATGAAGACATATTCGACGATGCGCTCAATCGAGGTGACCAGACCGACGTTTTTGGCATCAATAACACCGCAGTATCTGAGTGGGAACATAAGAATCGGATCCATAATAGATACAAAAAAAAAATATATATAATAACCAATCACAACATTTGGGGGTGAGAGAATCATTTGAGAAAGTGCGATATGATTGCAGAGTGAAGCCCAAGTATATATGTACATATGTATGTATGTACGTATGAGCGGTTTAATTTAAACCAACCTCCCCAATTTTTACAAATTCAAAGAAACTTTTGTTAAACCTATGGGACCTACATATGTAGTAACATTCATTGCTTAAAATATATTTTAATTGATTCTCACAAAACACACACAAATTTTGTTTTTGCTCTAATGCTACTACCGGTTTGATATGCCTTGCAAGCATGAATCATTCAAGAACTAAAAGTCTAGTTAGTCTAGACTTAACTTACGTGTGGACGATACGCCAACTCAGCCAGAAGCGAAAATATTTTGTTTTTGTATTTTCATTTTCAGCTGATGGTCACTTTGCCGCCTATAAGTACGGTCCGTACCAAAGTTTCATAAAAATTGTAAGCTTTTTAATTAGATTTCTTAGAAAAATTCTGAGTATGCAATTTCGTAACCCATTCTGTTCAAAGTGCAAAATTTAAGTAGCTAGGTCCTACCGTTGATATTTGGTAAATATTTGTTTGGGGAAGGTATTGCTCATTTTCTCCATACAAAAAAAAAATTTTGAACACAATAGGTATGGAAGAAAATTCGCGAACAAAAAATTGCCAAAAATCAACGCTAGGTCGAAGCTTCTTCCAACTTGCACTTTATTATATTAAAATTTAATGGGCTACAAAATTGCATACTCAAAAAAATTCTAGAAAATCTGATTAAAATGTTTCAAATTGTGATGAATATTTATTAAAATTCGCGGAATGCCAAGATTTTGTCAAGTTAGTCCTATTTCTCTCTCTTTTATCTCTTCTTCTTATATCTAAGTATCGATATCTAAAAGCTCAAACAGTCAACGACGTAGCGTAGACGTAGGTTGACGCAGACACGATCTAGCTTATGGGATTCGCGTGTTAACGAAAAGTCACCACCGCATGGCGGTGACGTTGCCGTTGCTTCTCTCTCTCTCTATCAATAGTAAATTTATATGCTGCTACGTACGTCAACCTACGTTTACACTATGTCGTTGACAAACTGAGCTTTAAATATAAATGGATAAGGGCTGATGCCTAGAACTTCCGGTAAGCAAATATCTGTTTGGCACAAATGTCAATGCCGCGAATCATTTTTAATGGTAGCCAAATTTCTTTAAAAAAGGGCTAAAACAGAGCTAAAAAAATCGTTGTGGCTAAAAATAGTAGCTAAAATTTTGTACTTACATATACCCAGCAAACACTGAGGTTAGTTATCGATTAGAGAATGATTGGAGAACAATCCAATCTCAAACAAAAAGGGGCATATATAGTTCTCGACTCGAGATAATATTAATTCTCTAATCGAATTCTAATGTTGATCTCTAATGGGATTCGAACGTGAATTTCAAACTGCTCTTTCTTTGTTTCTCTAACGCTAGAGACTGTGTTTGCTGGCTACACGCAAACATTTTCAATAAGTAATGGTATAGAAAAACAATGACCTCTGGAAAAAAGCTAATATTTTATCGAATCAAAAACCTTTTTGTATAAAAGGGCTCCATCAAGTGATTGTACCATCAGGCTCGAATCATATAACTTACCAGCATGCTGGTACAATATTTCTTTCTTTACAAATGAGGTCGAGGAAATAATTTCTACCATAATAATTCTACCATAATTTTTCCACCATTTTGTTAAACATTGTTTTTTTTTTCTAATTCGCAACTGCAATATCGTGAACTTAATCTTCCACAAACACGGCTTTGACTCGTATAGAGCAAGAAATTTCCGCCAAAATACTTTTTACTTACACCCCTATTCTGAAACTCTTTCGTTGCCCCTTATGGAGAAATTTTAGTTTAGTTATTTGTACAATGATTTTCGGTTGTTGTGTCCAAACGCATAACCCGAATTCAAAAACTTTAACATACACGTGTAATCAATGGATTCACATTTTATTTAAGATATGTAAATGTTTCAAATTTCCTACCACTAACTTATTAATAAACTCGGTTTGCACTATGCACTTTTTTGCAAATTTTGACGTGGGCTCTGCGCAAAAATACTGTGGACGGCGTAGCCGGAGTGATATGCACAAGAAATGTTGTATGTAGAAAGGAGAATTATACTTAGTAAGGCCGAAGGCAGAAGCAATCGAACAGGTGGTGGGCCTAACAAAGTGCATAGTTTCAATGGCTTGGAAGAAGCTGTTATTGTATTAACTGGATTGAGAACCAGAGCTTCAGGCATAGGAGGAGCTCTGGCTTGTGGTTCCACAATTCAACCAGAAGCTGACATAGATGCGCCCATGGTTGCTACGCTTGACAGCTCCGCATACCTTTGTGAATCCATTGCCATAGCGCCCTCTTACTCTGCTGCTATAATTGCAAATGCATCAGAATCCATAATTTTCCTCAAAATATGTAAAATTAACCAAAGAACATACAATACATATATGTATATATATCAGTCTTTTTTAGTTTAAAAATTAATCTCTTACATTCTTAAAAAAAAAATTAGATCAAATTAAGCATATATAACTTTTTCATGCCAAGTATGAATCAATTCTCCAAAGGGCTAAAAAAGGGCTAGGGGTAATTCTAAATTTATGTAACCAAAAAAAGTATGTGGTAGCTAAATCAAGCACTCAAAGGGCTCAAACGGCAACACTGGTTACGGGGTTTTGCAGAACGACGATACGCGGTTTTGTACTTTAAACGGCGATATGTATGTATGTGCAATGAAAATACTCAGCATACATACATATAGTAATTGGCTGTTATAAGCGTGCAGTAAATCGTGCTAGTTCAGGACTAGCGCAGAACTAGCTCTTTAAGAGGCGGTACTGGTTCTCGATCTATCCCAACGCAATGCTTTCAACTGTCTCTTTTTACATGGCGATGTCCTACTAAGTGGAAATTGCCCCCCTCTGCAGAACTTTCGAACTAGTTCTAAACTGGTTCCATTTTGGACAGTTCTGGGACAGTAAGTTTTTCTATGAGAAAAAATTTTAAAACTCGATTATTAGATTATTTTTCTATTCTAAACTGGTTCCATTTTAGACAGATCTGCGACAATAAGTTTTTTATTAAAAAAAAAATTCTGATTATTCGATTTTTTTTATTTATTTCATTTTTTCTGTTCTTTTACAGATTGCATTTTATTTCTTTTTTATTATTCTTTTATTTTCTTTATATTAAATTTGATCATTTTCTCTTCAATTTTAAAACGGCACTCAACAATTTAAATTTATTAAATCTGAAAATCACAACTGCCTCCACCGCGATTTGAACTCGCGACCAACGGTGTTCGAGTCGGAGGTCTTCCCGCTGAGCTATTTTAGTATTGTACGAGAATTGAGAATTTGTGCATTTACTTCTCAACAGAGCGCAACTAACACACCGATAGTTTCAACTGTCCCTCTCTGCAGCCGTTTTGCACTAGTTCAGAGATGGTTCTGAAATGTGTAGGGCGGAACTAGCGCTTTAAGAGACTGTCTCTAAATTTTACTGCAGGGAAGCGTGCAGGGCTCTCGTATGTACGTACGTACGTACATTTTAACCCAAAAACTCACAAAGGCTATTAAATAGGCTGTGGATTATTTATAAGCCCGGATAGTCAAGCATGACCTTTGAGAGGACTTAATGTAGAAAACATAAAAGTAAATATTTACTTTGTGTTTGTTTAAACCTCCTACGAAAAGACTCCAAAAATACGCCCTTCATATATGTAAACACATACATATGTACTTAAGTTCATATGAGATTGTACAAGCGAAAAGCTAATCGAACTTACAGATCCTTTTGGAAGCCTTCTTCGGGCAATTGTTTTGAAGTGTTTACGCGAAATATGTAAATGCAAATCCCGGTGAAAGCACAACTCCATCCATCTGTGAGAAACAATTTCTTTGGTTTTGACGGCGCAGATCCGCTAGGCGAGGAACCTTTTAGACGAAAGAGATACATTCAATGGAAGATAATTGCTGTTTAATGCTGCACGAATGTGTGGATATGCATACATATTTATATGTACAGTGGCGGTTGAAAGTGGATGAATGGTGTTCCGTATTTAATATTTACAATGTTTTTCAAGCAATAATTTTTTTTTTATTTTTTTATAAAAATATGGTTCATGCTTTAACAAAAACCATATAAATCACACTTTTAAACTTTATACAGATTTTGGCTTTTTAACCAGACTTTTTTAGTTTTTTGGGTATGCAGTTAACAGGATTATAAAATTTTAGCGAAATTAGTTCAAGTTTTGAGCGGCTAAAAATTGCATTGATATTTAACAATTTTGTTTGAAAAAAAGCCGTTAGCAAAAAACTGCATACCCAAAAATTTTAAAAATGCTGGCTAAAACGTAATAAAGTGTGATATATATGGTTTTTGTTAAAACATAAACACATTTTTACAAAAAAAAAAAAAAATTAAAAAAATTTAGTTTGAAAAACATTGTAAATATTAAAAACGAAACACCATTCACCCATTTTTGACCGCCACTGTATATATGTATATATATCGTCAATGTTTTTTGCAAAACCACCCATCGACTAATTGCAAAAACGCCTTTCTTACGGCACTAAAACTTTAAAGGAGAGCGAAAAAACAGGTTTTCTTTGAAGGCATTGCCTTCATAGGCGGTATTTTCTCCAGCTATAATTTTTCAGATCTGTAGTTTCAATAACGATTATACGATGCCTGGAGTTCAGGGTTACCAAATCTCATTTTTGCCACAATGGCGATTTAGGCGGTTTTGCGACTGATCGGTGGGTGGTTTTGCAAAAACATCGACGATATATTTACTTGCAGGTATTTGTGATTTTAGATGTGTATAAAGATGTACATGCATATTGGTGAAAATTTTCAGAAAGGATGTACCCTGCGGAGTCTTTGAGCTACTCGATGCGATGCCACTCCGTGATGGTCCTGGTTTGTTGGGATCCTGCACAGCTTGCGGTTCGGGCTCATCGACTTCTTGATAAAACCATAGAAGTTTGTTTTTCATGTTGGGCAAAAAAAGTTGATTGATTTCATCCAACTGCCGGGAAGAGGGTGCTTTAGATTTGAAGTTTCACGTGTATGTACGTATGTATGTATGTATGAATTAAATGTGCATCAGAAGGGATAGTTTTTGAAACCAACTACTTATATTAAAAACTAACTAGAAATTTAATAAGAAAAACCCGCGGTAAGAATACACGTTCCAAATAATATTTTTATCCGCAACTTGATCTCTTCAGAGAAAAAGTATCTCATCATCCGGATCGATCATGATCGGAAACTAATACTTATCTTCTTCGTTTATTTACCAAAAAAAAGTCCTCTTACATATACATATGTATATGTATGTACATTAGACTGCATCACTCTCCATAAAAAAAAGAACCGGTACTATTTTTCCATTGGAATTATAAAATCTACTATATTTTAAGACGTCCACCAAAATATTTCGGAAAATATATTAAGATTTAAGTGAGCTGGACCGATTTGAAAATACCTCCAAAAATAGAGTTTTTTATGAACAAAAATAGTTTCTTAAAGACTTTTTTTGAAAAATTCCCCTCAAATGACAAAACGGTTTAAGCTTAAAGTATTTGCATAAAAATATTTAAAAAAATATTTAAAAAAATATTTGAACGGAATCGTAATGATGAGATTTTTGATGCTGTTTTTTAACTTTTTTCAAAGATTGGTTTAGGAAAAACGTGAAAAACTGAACCTAAACTCTTCCGATTTAGACTTGTGAGGCATCGTTGGAAAGGTATTTTCTCACCCTTTTTATTTCTTTGCTAATAAATTCATTCAAAGGATCGAGGAGAAAGGTAGGATGAACGAACGTCATTCAAAGTTGAATTAAGATATGTTGGTATTCGAAAAAACAAGATGGGACCCGAATGACGTTTTTTTGGCCAGAAATAAAACCAGTGTGAAAATACTTTTATACTGAGATCCCATAAGTCTACATCAGAACATTTTTGGCCCGGTTATTCAAGTTTTTCGTAAGCCAATCTTTGAAAAAAGTAAACAAAACAGCATCAAAAATCTCATTCTTACGGTTCCGTTGAAAAGCTTTTAAATATTTTTATGCAGATTTTTTAAGCTTAATCTAATTTGTCATCTGAGGGGACTTTTTTCAAAAAGTTCTTTAAGAAACTATTTTTATTCATAAAAAACTTCATTTTTGGAGGTATTTTCATACTGGTCCAGCTCGCTTAAATCTTAATATTTTTCCGAAATATTTTGGTGGACGTCTTAAAATATAATCAATTTTGTAATCCCGGCGGAAAAACCGCAACTTTTTTTGGTGATACAGTCTAATGTACATACATACATGGATATGTGGTATCGGAAACTTTCTAAATATTTACCACTTTTCTTAGTTCGTTACCCACCATATCTCCCTCGAATATGTAATCCATAAGTTGATGCCTTGGCAACTGCGTTGCGTCGATGAGCAGTTGGAAAGTGAACTCCAAACGGGGGTCCATCTCCCCACGTCGAGCTTTGCGTTCGCATTCTTCACGTCGCCGCTGCGCTTCGTCGGCGTCGGTAGTCATTTTTTTTTTTTCAAAAACGATTCCGTTTGTGTGGATTAATAATGAAATTTTTATTTTTCATGCGTTTTTTTTTCATGCACCGGCCACGCAATGAAACAAACTCAATTTAAATAAAATGTAAATTTCAGTAGGATGAGTTTGCATATTTTGCACCAAAAGTTTTTTTAATTTTTTGGTTTTGTTTTTGCACCATCGAGGATAACAATGAAAAGCCACAAAATTCAAAAATACCAAAATGTATTAGTTTACAAAATTCAAAAATAATTTCAAAATGCTGCAAAAATTATAGATATATGTATATGCATATATGTATGTATATCTACATATATTGCTGAATATGAATTAATGTGCACATATTATAATTGTGTGTTTTGTAAAATATGGTAAAAAATTGGAAATTACGCTATGAAAAAATTTCAGGGAAGCTGTTGAGGGCTAACTCAAAAATTAAAACCAGTTTGTGGTAAGTAAATTCGTAGTGATTTACTTCTAGTTTGGTTGAGCCCTCAAGTGATTGTTCCACTGCGTAATCAAAAAAAAAAAAAACAACGTAAGAAAAAATTGTTATCCAACACTCAAAATACAAAATAAAATGTTTGAAATTTCTGAAAACTTTTACCAGACCAAAATTCTTAAACTTCAGGGGCTAACCCCCGATTGAGGTGGATAAAAATATTTTTTATGCAAATCGAAAAATCCAATAAGCATAAAATAATTGGAAAAGAAAGGTATTCTGTAAAGAAAAGAGTTTAATATAAAGTTTTTTTTATTGACTCGGTGGTGTATACATACATACACTAGGCGACAAATGAAAGTGGGCACCTTTTTCTAATCTATTATTCACAATTATTTTCATGAAAAATTTATTGCATTAATTTAAATCAAAGTTTCACACTTTACGTATATAAAGCTCACGAAAACTAGTAATAACCGCCGAAATTCGGGTGAATGCAGTAAAGAAATAGGTACTTACTAATATTAAGGATTTGAATTTATGTAAAAAGTAAAGCGTGATATTCATGAATATACTTTAGTATTTAGCTCAAGAATTATTTAAAGAACTTCATGAAAGACAAGAATTAATCTTGTATTTATTGCTAGAGACCTGATAACTCAAAATAATTTTTAAGATTTTCAAGGGCTACTCAAAGCATCGCACAGTGGGCCATGAGAAAACAGTATTTTTTAAGGTATAGTCCAACCCTTCACAATATCAGTGCAAGGGTTTTATTGGTCGTAGTCTCAGAAGCAAAAACCACTGAAAATTGGCGCCGTTTCATGGTGAAAGGCATTTGGTATTACACTTTTATACTAAAGCTTTCTTAACCCTTTCAGTGCAAAAATTCAACCACAGGTTCTAAAAATTTTTAAATATGTCTACCTGCTAATTTGGATAGTTAATTGTATCAAACAATTTTTCAAGCTTTGAGTTTTACCGTCACTCAGAGTCTTTTAAATTTTTCAGTGATATCCTAGGTGTCCGAAAAAGAAAGTGATCTCAGCTATTTTTATATTTTGCCTTCGCGAAATATATTTCAAAACTATGAATAATACGAATCCATCCGAATCACAATTCCACGGAAAATGTGTTAATATTTTTCATAGACTATCGACTATTCTGCCACGTTTTACTTTTGTGACAAACACGGTCAACCGCAACTGCAGCTTGCACTTTAATTTGATATATATGTAGCTCAATTCTTTCACTGCTGCAGATCGCCCTAACCTGTGTAACACGCATTTCAATTTGATATATTACTCAATTCGTTAGCTACTCCAGATCGCCCTAACTAAGTCGTATCACTGAGCAATTGTATATGGATTAAAAAAATTTTAACCAATATTTTCCACTTTTCATTAAAAATTTCTAGAATATTGAGTATGCAGTTGTGTAGCCCATTCAATTTTAGTCTAATGAAAATGCAAGTTTCAAGCGTCTAAAAAATCCCCTTAATTTTTGAGGATTTTTTCTTGGTGACGGATTTTTGCACTTTTCCCATATAAGCATGAATTTCTTATGAAATATGTATATATATTGCGAGATACCGTTAGCAACAAAATTTCACAAAAACCAGCTTTTGTAAATTGTACTTGTTAAATAAATAAAAAAGGCAAAAGTAGTATCGAAAAAATATTATATTAGAACAAGGTGTACACTTTCATTTGTCGCCTAGTGTACATATTTACTTGCGTACATTTACTAGAAAATTAATATTTAACTGGACCTGAATTTCCACTGACTATAAGAATATTCGGAAGAAATTACATACCTTTAGAAGTTCAAAGAAAATTTAAATTCACTTATGATTACTTTAATCATAAATTCACTTATGATTACTTTAATCATAAATTTCAAACACATGTACAGTACTGTCAACAGAGACAAAGCAAAGTTGGCACATCCATTCTTATGTAACCCGGTTACATAATCAACCAGAGAATGTTTAATGTTGGCTTTTTTTATTTTTGTTTTCACCTCAAACCCTCAAGTCAAAGTAACTGTACTAATTAATTTATGCAATTTAAAAGCCAACGTTTACAATATTTTAAACAATTTAGACAAAAATTTCATTTGAATTTCACCTGCAACGCATCGCCTCCCTCCTCTTCGTCCTCAGAGCTGCTGTCGCCTCGAATGGCGGCCGCATGTTCAGCAAATTGCGCTCGAGTATTTTTATGTACGAACATTCTGCAGTCGCTGCGGTGGGCATTTGCCGCTCAAAATTCAAAAATGCACGCACGCACGCACACTGCGAACTTTCTAATTAGGTACTTATAATTATTGTTTTTTTTTTTGTTTTGTAAGGACTGATGTGAATATTATAGTTACTGCGTTATTTCAGAAAGGCTGTTCGAACGAAAATGCCAGCTCGTTTTCTTCAATGCTTTGCGTTAGCTGCGCAGCGAATGCCGATACATCGATCAAACGGTCCTGCGTCCATAGGAATTTCAAACAACCGAAGGACATGTACGCCAGCGAGAAATCCGATTGAATGAAGTACTTAAATTAATTACAACCNGCAACCGAAGGACATTTTACGCCAGCGAGAAATCCGATTGAATGAAGTACTTAAATTAATTACAACCAATGCTATTTTGGCTAATAAAATGCTGGTTCGCAGGTTCTAAGATTCACATTAGAAATTATAAATATTATTATTTCGAGATTCTGAACAAACAAATAATTTTCTTTAAGAGGATTGAACAGAAAGTAGCAGCAAGAACTAATGCCGATGCATGCATAATCCATTTGCTCCACGTTCACTAAAAAATTTCGCACAGGGCATATTTTGGATGTTTATTATTTATGTTGTTGCTCTGGANCTAAACTCAAAATTTTCGCACAGGGCATATTTTGGATGTTTATTATTTATGTTGTTGCTCTGGAAACTTAATAAAACAAAAAAATGCATTTGGCGATTCACTCATTTTTCTAAGTGTTTGGCCGAGGTTGAACCTTTTAAGGACAGAAATACATGAGTTTGCCTGTCGACTGGCGACCGCTTTAGAGTGCATTCTTTGTTGTTGTTGATTGGACCACGAAGCGATCCTAGGTACCACCGGCTGCTAGTGCGCATCTCTAACTACTACGCCACGGCAGCTGCCCCATGCACACAAATCAAACAACTCTCGCCGCTAGCAAATGACTTCTTTTTTATACGGAACCATGNCCAAAAACAAACAACTCTCGCCGCTAGCAAATGACTTCTTTTTTATACGGAACCATGTATGTAAATAAAAAAAGCTTTAAAAACGTTAATAGCGGCAATATCAACGAATGTCCAGTTTTAGGTCCTATAAGGTATAAACCATTCGAAAAGGGATCCCTTATGAATGGACATAGTGCATAACCTCTGACAACTGTTTGAACTTCAACCTTCAGCAGAGCGCAAACGATCTAATTGATTAAAAGGCAAATTTTTTACTGTAATTGCAATTCCGTTAGAATTTGCTTGAAATTTGAAGTATTCCAACTTGTTTGCTTCATCTACATATTTATCGTATATGTGTATGTATGTATTAGTACGCAAACATGGTTTTTGTCGTACACTTTTTAGGTACTTATTCTGCCCCGGCCGCTGTGGTGTAGTGGTAAGCAGTGCACGCTTCCACTCCGCAGCGCCTGGGTTCAAGCCCTGGTTAAAACAACATCGGAAAAAAATGTAGAAAAAAAAGTTTTTTCTTAACAGCGGTCGCCCCTCCGAGTGTATTTTTGCCATGAAAAACAGCTTCTCATAAAAAAACAATCGCCGTTCGGAGTCGGCGTAAAACTGTGTGTGACAACATCAAGGCGCACGCCACAAATCGGAGGAGAAGCTCGGCCAAACACTAACACATGTGTAAGCGCCAATCTATTATTATTATTCTTCCCCGATTTTCATGCAGCCCTATAAGACCCGTTTTTACAGTGGAGAGTTAATAAGTAATATTTCTACTTGATTCACTTCGCGTTTTATTTTCTTTGAAGATTACTTTTGAAGATTATTTGAAGATTATTTACTTTTTGTTGGTAATTTTCCTCTTTATATAGCTTAAGTTTTTCACTTGATAATTAAAAATACTCTATCTCTATCTCTATCACTTTTTACGTATCTGCACGTCGGTTAGAGATGAGCTGGAAAATGATGTTGGATATCAACTTGAGAACTACGAATATCTACAAGGTTGGAGAAATATTTGTTTGCTGTTGGGAACTTACATTTGACAGTTGACTATCAATTTTCAATACAAAGTTAGCAACACGGTGATCCAACCAACTTTAAATGGCTCGGGAAAGCACCAGTGAAATCGCAACAGGACTCGATTCAGAATGAAAAAATATCGGATGTATTAAATTTTCAGGTTAATCCGGAGAGCCGTTTTGCAAAAAAAAAAACAAAATAACGCAAAAAGTAAAAACTATGTTGTTATAGCCGAAAGGAACCGATATAGTTATGGATATCTGTGGACATTTGACTAAACCACTTAAATAGGTCTGTCTTTCATGGACATACAAAAGAGCATATGTCGAAAAATCATATTTTACCGTCAAAGAGAAAAATGTTGTAGTTCTAAAGAAATGTCAAATTATTTTATCGCTATTCAAAACCGTTAAAAATGTTTCTAGACTTAATTTGTTTTGTCAAATGTCCACAGATACGTTTACATACTATATACGCAAAAATTCTCTGAATAAAGACGGAAAACAGTACAGACATGTCTGTTTGTTCGTCTTATTCCCTGCAATTTCAAAAATTGGTAATTAAATTAAAGAAAACAACTTTTTTAATAAAGTCCAGTGTTATGATTTTAATAAAATAATAATAATTCAAATTAATTGTTTGAAGAACGAACTTTGCAAATATAACCTGCTGTGCCGCTTTGATAAAACATTTCGTTATTTATTTGAAGTTAGTTATGGAAATTTGATATTTGTGAGTCGATAAAGAAATCACTGAAAGAATTGATTGCTTCCGATGCAGCGGTTAACATCGCGCATCCCTAATCCACGTTAGGTTGGTATTGAAAATGGGCAAAAGCGAACAGGAACTACGCCCACCTTCCATATATATCCGATATTCCCGTTCATCGGCGCGCGCTACCAGCTTAACTCGCCCTTGACGCCATCCGGACTGGTACAGGGCCGGGGTAGTTCTAGAGTATCCCTTTATATACCATGCATAAACCCATCAGGACGGACTTCCAGTTGTCCGTGGTTATGTGGCCGTCCGGATGCCCCTTGTTCAACACCGCCAGCATGAGGTGTTGTTTGGCGGCTTCACTGAACGGCTTCGTGTTGGATACGACCATCGACGGACGGTTAAATGGGGAGGAATCCCTATACATCTTGGACGCACTCGAGGTGTCGTCCTGAGATCGCTGTCTCTTGGAGGTAAGGATTTTCCCGAGTGGGTGGTTATTCCTTCCCGCCTTTCCCGGAGGATCGCTTGTCGCTGGCAGCGAAGACTCCCATGGCCCACTTGAGAGAAGCTTTCTGCTCCTCTGTCAGTTGGTCATGCGGGAAGACCCCCAGCCTTATGATTACCGTAGGGGCTGCCCTTCGGTCACGCTGGGTCAGAGTCGAAATCTTAGTTGCTGCTTTGGAGCAGCCGGGGTGCAGATCGAGGTCATTTGCCCCGGTCTTCGAAGAGGGGCCTTCCGCAGCTTTCCCGCCGGCTTCGACTTTCCCTCATGGGGTATAGTACCACCGGCATCCCTGGAGGTTCGCTTTCCCCCTGGGGGTTTAGCCTTCCAGCTTCTGGGGAAGCCCGAAGCTGCTTGGGCCGTTCAGGTCCTCTCGGTTCCGTCAATGCGGTTTCCGAGGTGGTTGGTGTTTTGGACTTTTCATCGCCGTGTCCAGCGGCGGCACTACCCTTGCAGGATTCCGAGGCTTCTTTATTTATTGTATTCATCATTCTGGTTCTTTGGCCACCTTTGGCCTTTCGGTGGCCGGAAAATAAGGAAAGGGGAAAAAACGGTGGACCACGGCAGAGCCTCATGCCGCAGCAAGGAATGCTCCCTGACTGCAAACCTTCCAATGGGCTCGGTGACGCATGACACCCTGGATTACGGGGGAGAGGGTAAATTTGACACCCTCCGGGTCTAGATCCATAATGTTCTGTAGAAACAGGTTCACCTCTTGAAGGATGCATTTCGCGCACTATGGTCTTGATGTGGGAGTGGCTAGGCATACAGGGTCCCCTGTATGTTGTGTTACGATTCATCCACATCCTGCATTTTCGCTCGACCCCTTTCGAGACAATGATTCCGACGATATAGAAATAGTGCTGCGAATTGAAACCCAACGGCCACGCTCGCTAGATCATGTCGAACGAATGAACAGAAACGCTCCAGCTCTGAAAGAGTTTAAAGCGGGCCGCGATGTTGGTAACATAGGAAGAGGAAGGTTTTCTCTGCGATTGAAAGACCAGGTGGAGAAGGACTTGGCTTCACTTGGCATTTCCTATTGGCACAGAAGATAAAGGACTGGCGTGCTGTTTTGGACACGACCAAAATCGCTTAGGAAGTTACAGCGGCAATAAAGAAGATGTAACTAAAGGAAACAAGAATGTTTACAAAACTGTTGAATGCTTTTAATACAAACATATGTATGTATGTATGTCTGATGTATGTATGTATGTACGTAGATTTGTATAATGTAAATTCTTCGCACTACTACAATATAACCAAGGGTCTGTGAACTTAACGTATCTAAGTACTTACCCACCATGCATAACATGAGAAATAGGCAACAATCGTCAATGGCAACAAATTGGCGACTCACCGATTTATTGCTGTGGTGACAAATCGGCAACATCACTTCGTTCATGTCAATTTTGAATAAAAAAGTTCTCAAAAATTCCGAAACTTATGAATATGGCGTCAATAGTATTGGCCAAAAGCATCTAAATTATGCCCAAGGACAAGATTGAAAAAATAGGAAGTCGCACAGCGAGAAAATGAATTAATTCCGATTGTAAGTTGGAATTTGGTACAAAAAAATAAATGAACTATTAAAAAGAATAAAATTATTCCAAAAATCGCCTGAAGCGATAAGAAAAGGGCTCATTCAGGTAATAAGAAAACGACTCGCCCAGGCGAGTTGCCTTCGGCGGACGTTTTAGAGCGACCGGTAATAGGAAATCGATTCGATGGCAATATTACCGGCAATAAATTTGTTTCCGAGGGCGACACGTTTTCTTATTGCTGGCAACACAAATTGTTTGGTGGGTTACCTTGTATATGTATGAATGTACACCCGTCATCAGATCAGCTGATTACCGGCATCCGAAAGATTGTTTACTAACAATAAACAATTGTTACCGGTTGCTAGTTGATTATTCGAGGTAAATGATCAATGAACTGACAACTATGGTAACAATCGAAACACTCCGTTCCAAAAATTTATCATCACTCCAAAACAGATTGATTCAAGGGACAAAGTAATAGCGTGGCAGACGCACAGTGATTCGAATAGGACAAACTAGCTGCACAAAAGTCGACACTGAATTTTTGTTATATAAATATTGAAAATGACAACCAATATTCTCATTCTTATGAATTAGATAATATGTTTGCATGATTATTGTTCGAGAATAAGTAATTAATTGTTCTTTTCAGAAAAAAAACGTGGACTTATTGCTATTTTGCATGCCATTATTTTATAGAGGTATGTTTACTTTATGTTTGTAATGGATTTGCAAGCCAAAGGTAAGTACCATTTATTTTCTATATTATATTGTATTTATCACTATTTATTAGTGAAGAAAAAATGTGCAAATCTCAATTTTCGATTTTTTTTAACTATTTGCGTTTATTAATATGAAAGTAGTATTTCCCCACCTGTCCCCAGTCTAAACTTTATATATATATCATAGCTGTGGCTCTATATGTTCTAAATAAGACAGTTTCTATCTGCATAATTCTGTACAACTTTTCTTTCTAATTATTTTCGAAATCATTCCTACTTGATATCGGAAAAAACATTTTGGAAGAATGGCCGAAAAATTAAAAAAAAAATACAAAAATAGCATGCTTTATAAAGTTTTAACCTTGAAATATGATTTTTCTGAGATCAGTAGATTTTCATCGAAGCTAGAAGAAAAATGGAAGAAAAGCGGAGAAAGCAAGGAGCGTTTTTTTTTTAATAACAATTTTTTAATAACAATGGTGGAAGTTTTAGTCTTCCGTGTCTCCATTCATAAAAAGCAGCCTTCGACATCTGCGATATCTATCCAATCTCTCTTGTTTTGTATATATATTAAAACTGTGCTCGGATCTTGAACTTTTTTTCTTGAGCACAGGTTTTGATAGTTACTCGTACCTTATTGCGGATTTCTAAATCCAATGGCGTTCCCGTTGATTGGATTGGAAGTAATGGTAATGGAAAATTTTACCTTTTTTTAAATAATTCCCCAAAGTTATGTTTCTAAAATTTTGCACGTGACTGTTTTTTAATATTAGTATTTCTGAAAATCACCCTAATTTATTATTGATATATTTCGTAGTAAAAAGCCTCATATATGAACAATCAGTTTTATGGAAACTATATCGTCGCTTGACGCGCAATACCTCAAGTGCAAATAAACTTAATTTCCTTTAAACTGAATGGTTTTTTAACTGAACTTATTAAATATATATAAAATTATTGGTCCCGAAAATAATTTTTTTTCTCAGCCACTTCATACGTTTTATTGTATTCGGCGGTTACAAGTTATTGCGCGCCAAGCGACGATATATTATTATGAACAAATTTCGATGATTTTAAGAAATAGTTAAAATAATATTAAAACACAGTCTCGTGCAAAATTTTAATAAAGTAATGTTATAACTGAGATAGAATTAAAACAGCTGATCAAATTTTTTTTTACATTCAAAAGTATAAAGTTTAAAACGTACGAAAACTCATCACCAAGTGTTATCCTGACACAGTTTATTGATTAAACGAATAACTACTTAGTTCTTACAAAGAACGTAGATAATAAGAAAGGACAACTCGTTATAATTGTAGCGAGAAAAGAGAAGACATGCCACTGTTGCGCACTTCCGCTACAATTATAACTAGCTGCCCCTTCTTATTATCTACGTTCTTTGGTTCTTACAAGTTTAATTAGTAGCATTTTATCGATTCTAACTTCCAAACCAAGCACCAAATCACAATTGTGTGATTTGCGTAAATTCCCACCAGCTGTTTTTGATCAGCAGAAATTAACAGCTTCCCCGCAAAATGAAATGTAACTTTGCTCTCTCAATTTCCCCTACTTTGCAAGTTTTTTTCGTACGCGAACGCAAAAAGCTGATAGTTTTGGCTGAGATTTCCATTACGGAACCAAGACGTATTCAATAAGGTGCTATCGGTACGACAATAACAAAATGTACATGTATTTTGTTTTTGCTTTTGTGGCGAGGACTGTCAAAAACTTCATACGAAGGATGTGAAAGAGAACAGAAAACAATAGAGGATCAACTGCTCCAACCAATCACCAGCAGCAATTTGACATATGAAGCCGTGAGGCGAAGAAAAATAAAAGGGTGCTGCTATCACCTGTTAAATACGCCTTGTACGGAACCAATAGCTATATTCCTGCAAAAATCGTTGGACCATATAGTCTATTTGTGGTTTATTGGAGTACTTACAAAAGTGTTCCCCTGTCATGCTGTGGCGAACCAACTGGTGTGTCCGCGCCAGCTTATTATGTGTTACCCGATCACCGCTCGTGTTTTAACGAAATGTAATTTAAGTTAAGAAGTTGAAAGCACATTTGCGTATCTGTCTGTAGCTGAACGTGTAGGGGTGTTCGCTGTTAGTTGTTAGCTCCCAGCATGTTCGGGTTCGAATGCCGTCAGAGGCAACATGTAATTTTTAATTTTTCTTTTTGGTTTTTATTAATTACGAAAAAGCATCTGTGAAGTGAAGAACAAAAGCATGTACAAACGAAAAAATATAACAACAATTCCATTGTTAGTATTTTGGAGTAGTTTTGTGCTACTCTCATGTAATGCAGGGATGGAGTATATGGTCCTGCCCTAGGACATCACAATGTTAATGGGGTCATATTTTTTATATGAATTGTGGTTAATTTTGGAGTATTCCTTGGTCCTTAGGGGATACTCTTTACACGCATGCATGGAGTAGTCGCGATTTTTGCAGGGATCTACCCTACTCAGTACTTGGATTAAAAGTATCGATATCAAAATTACTTGTTATCGAACGAGACCTATCGATTATGTACTTGTATTTACTCGTATCGTTTCATATACTTCCGCTAGTGCTGGATGTTTTTGGGGAGCAACATCGATGTATCGATGCATCGACCTCTTTAAATGGCGAAGTTTTTAAATGTTGGCTGAATTCATTAACGCAGATATGCAAACCATCAGTATCTTTAATTTCACAACCATACAAGATAAATTTGTTCAATTTGGACTTTGATTTAAAATAGTGATATTTTGCATTATTGTGTTTATAAACACAGCCATTGACATAAATTGCTGAAAATTTATTAAAAGTCTTGTAAATTTCAATTTGTCAATTTCTTAATAATTCAGTAAAACAGAATTCGAATTATTGGAACTACCTTAGAAAACACACTTACATACCTACATACACATAAGATGAAAGATTTTCATTGAAAACATACACATAAACAGTCCCACAAAGAAGCCTGCGACTTAAAGATTTCAAGTTGTGCCAACACCAATAACCTGAAGAAATAATAATTTGTATTTACTAAGCTATAATTATCTATTAAAATTGTGCTCGTAGATTTTCACTTACCTATGTGATGGGTATAGAGAGAAACATCGAACATCGAAAAAAACATCGATGTTTGAAATAAATTCAAAAACTTCGATGTATCGATATTACATCGATGTATCTTCCGGCACTACTTTCACCGAAGTTTTCGTTTTTGTAAATGATTTTAGCTCGGTTTATAAAATTTTACCCGAAATCTCATAAATAGTGCTAGAGACAAGAAAATGATTTCCAACGATGAATTCCAATCGCAAAACCATGTGGATTCGGTTGACTTTGAGCTTTATCGCGAACATATGGGAGAATTCAATGTGAGTTCCTCAATTGATTATTTAGGGCTCTTGGGGGGGGGAAAAGCAGCGGTTGTGTGTCGCCGCTTTCTTTATGGATAATTTGATATTTTGTCCTTTTTTCGAATTTATACACAAATCAGTGAACAGTAGTTAGACTTGATAATTAAGTTTATTTGCAGACTTCCGCTTTACATAGGAAATTGGTGAGTAAAGTGGAAGCACTACGTATTTTACGCAAGGAGCTGGAACAATTTCGAACCGAGCGTGATCAATTCAAATTAATGGCGGAGACCTTGCAACTACGTTATTCAGCTATAACACGTAACAATGAATACAGCAGTTGGGTTGGAATGGAGGGCAATAAAACTAGTGTAGCATCAATACTGCACGAAACGCGAGAGAGAAATATAAAGCTCACCACGGAAGTAGAATCTCTGAAGCAAAAGTTAAACGAGCTGCAGGGTGATATCGAACTCCTAAGGTCTGCTACAAAGGAAGCAAAATCGGAAAGATTGCAAAATGAATTGATTGCTGAATCAAGCAATTCGGAAGCTGTGCAATGGAAGGGGGAGCGTTCGAATTTTATTTGTCATTTGGAGAACCTGAAAAAGAAGGTAAATAGTGTATTACCAAATACAAGTAAAAAAAAGTTTATCCAGATAGGTTCCTCTTGTTAGAATGTACAGCTTGCCTTTGATCTAAAAACTTTAATAGACGAAAAAGAGGATATTATATCAGAACGTGATGCTTACAAATGCAAGGCGCATAGGCTGAATCATGAACTGCTAAATGCACTAAAAGCCAACGAATCACATCCTAAGGTACATATCGCACATTTTCTGTGTCATAATCCAAAAAAAAAAAATTTAGTTAGGTATACAGAGATGTTCTATGTTGTGTAAAAATTCCATAGATGTACCGATTACCAGTACCTCATTAGAACAAAATATGTATTGATTTCTACTATGAGCGTGCATATACACATGTATGTATGTAAATTCAAACCCTTAAAGCCGTTTTTCTGCAGTTTTTGGTTTTTGGATTATGACACTGGCAGAATATGTTTTTTGTGAAATTTACATTAAAGCTATATCACGCAATAATACCTTTTCTAATTTTTATAGCTAATCGATATTGATGGCGTATTGTTAGAAAATAAGTACCTACACGAACGGTCAAAAAATGTTGAGTGCGAATTGGATATAACAAAGCAATCTCTTAACAAATACAAGGTATAAAATACTAACATAAAAAACGCTGATTTGGTCTGCTTTATTTGGTCTTAGTCGTTTGTATAAACTAATATGTAACTTAATTTAACTTATTTCATGCTTCAAAGACTATGTTGGAAACGAAGCGTAAAAAGGGTATTATTAAACTAGGTTCCCATGCAAATGATGAAAGTATTTTGTCCCATAAACAAGGTAAAGAGGTGCATAATACACCATTGATGTTGTGTTTCACTCTTTTAGCTACCTTTTTCGTTTATACAATTTTTTTACTTACATATAGTACATATTATGTACCAGGACCTTATATTAAACTTGTGTTAAATATCCCTCATTCATACTTTTATAACCCAAATAAAGAAATTTGTTTGGCAAATTTCTAACAATTTTGCGTAAAATATTTTGTAGTTTCCACGTAAAAGGCAATAGCGATGCATTTTGGTAGCATATAAAAAACCTTAAGTGTGCCCGCTGAAAAATTCTTTTTTTTTTTATTTATGACAACATTTCCGTAAATTAGCGATATGTATTCTTCCGTTCACTGCAAAATATTTTAACAGTAAAAACTTTAAATAATATTAATGTTAATGTATAATTGCAGTCAAAACAATGCTTGATAGTGGCGTGGACTTACCTACAAAAACAGAGACTATTCAAGACTTGAAATCACTCTGTTTGGCGCTGCTAGATAATTTAAACGACAAGCATATCGCTCTTAATCATCAAAAGAAAACTAACAAGTAAGTTTTTGTTATAGAAACGATGTGAACATATTGTTTAGGCGGTGTTTATAGTTAATACTTATGTTCACTCTAATCCTATCCTTTTATTTCTTCTGCCACCATTATCATGTGTAGGATGTTTGTATAATATACATGTATACATTTTTGTTGCAGAATTCTTGCAGCTAAAATTGCCGAGCTGGACCAACGCATACAATGCCTAGCCGGCATTGGCGACATGAGTGGAACTGCATCCTCTTGCAATAGCGAGTATTCACCCTCTCAATTCTTACTTCAGGGTTACAGTGCTTCATCTGTTGATTCCAGTAACGTCATCGAAACGGAGGCGACAACAACCACCACAACCAACACGAAATGTTCGGTTGTCCTTAAAATTAACGATTCAGAAACTTTGACAACGGAACGAGAAGACTCAAATAAAACTTCGCGAGTCGGTATTTCAGACGACTCTGTGGATTCATTATCAACAGAATCTGGGCGCAGCATAATGTCTTCAGAATACGGTGGCTTTGCAGGGGCTATAGGCACATTCAGCCTCAGCGAATTCACAAATGCTGCCATGCATGCATACGAAACGTCACCGTCGACTACCACGGACTCGGGTGGCAATTCCAGCAGAAGAGTGAACGTCAGTACGAGCAACCCGCGCATAACCAGCGCAATCGCGAGGGAGCGACATAATGATTTGAAAGACTTGCCCCCAGAGCTAGCTGCTATGGTGCAACAAGCCCTCCATGAGTTGGATATGCGTGATTTTGACGAAGTTGTAAACGCGAGCGAAGGATGTGACGATAGAGGCTTAGGCGGGCATGAGAAAACGTTGATGGGCACCCTCGCTACGTACGAAGAAAATGAAGAAACAGAAAAAAATCCATGCCAAGTTTAAACCAACAAGGGTTCCAGCTTTTTGTTATTTCAAATTTTTTTATGCAGTTATACTAAATAGCATAGCTTTGTTGAGTATAAGTAAACGTTGTTGTTATGGTTCCGAGATATAGAAAATACGGCTATAGACACCCACGAGTACAAATTCAAATACGTACATATGTACACTCATTAGCACTACATATGACCAAACAAGCACTATTTTAATGTTTTGTTACTTCGTTCTTTTAGTTTAAAACGAATAAAATCCATTCATTTGCGCAATAAACAATGAAACATAGACTTTCCTTATATTGAATTTATTTAAGATTAATATTTTAACTATTTTCTATCTATGCATTAGCATTACAATCACAGTATATCGATTAAAGAAATTATAATTTCCAGAAAACAAAATAACGCGACATCCAAACGAAGAAACTTCTATGCATACAGGAACATCGAAGTCAGCCTGTAAATAAAATTAAATTGCAAGTTCTTTATTTAGGTCACTAAAGTTTAATTGAAATTTGGAACGATAAGCTTTTGATATTTGAATTATAGGATTAACTATGCGTGGACGATCAGTTGTCAAGTGCGAATGGATGAATATAAGTGCTTTTAAAGTTGGTGAAAAATTAATACACTTTAGTTTGATTACTTTTCAACATGCAGTTTTTATTTAACACATTACAATAGTGTATTTTCATATCACATAAAATTACATGAGCAAATCATTTATATCAGAATAACGCTGAATGATCTTAATATACAAATGTACATATATAATAAAATCGTGTTGGCCATTTTTAATATGTGTGTTCGTTGAAATTCACTAATTTGGAATCAATTTTTGATGGCACTATGCCCCAACTAGAAATACCATAGACCGTAAATAACGATTATTTCTCAAATTTCTATTAAAAAATCGTACTGAAATAGCTTATCTTTGTGACTCGGGAAAATATCAACTTCAAAAGTTACTTTCTGAGTTTAAATTTTGTTAAAAAAAAAAACACACACAAAAGGTTTACATATATAATCGTTACGGTCCCTGAGATATACAAAATATGTACGTACATATATGCGTGCGTATGTTATAAAATTGGTACCTAATAATAGTAGCCGATACTATAAATATAAATTAACCTTATTCTAGCGTTCATTGGATGATTAATGGCAACGCATGTAGATACATATTTCGATACAAAGACCGAGCATGCAGTTGTTACTTGTTAGTAAATGAAAGTTTTAAAATGTTTAAAGGAAGTGCTCTGACTAGCTCGTTTCGCCTTTACGAATAATTAGACTGACATTTTTTTGCTTTTGTTAAATGAGTTTCAAGTTTCGAATTAAAATAAAATAACGGTTGTACAAGTTTAATTTCAATAAATGGAATAAACTGCCAAACTATGAAAGGATTTCGAATTACCGAAAGGTTTTTTCTAAATACGTATTATTGGAAAGCTCAGCCATATGTATGTAGGTATGTATGTATTTACTAGTGTACCTACTTATTTATTTAAAGACTTGTTTACATTATAGACATACAAAAAAGTTTTAAAAAATTTTAATTAACTAATTCCAAAGAAATTAAAACTAACGAAATTCGAAATACAATAAGTTAAATTTTTGATAAAACGTTTTTTTTTTTTTTTGACTAAACATAAAATCGTTTAAGAGAATTTGGGAGAATCCTTCTGATAAATAAATACTTATTATAGTGAAATGCGCCGAAATTTAATGTCGCAATGGCATTCGTGGATTGGTAATTTTTATATTTCCGCTCCTTTACGGAAAATGTATCGCCGACTATTGTGAGGGTCGCAGCCAAGCTTTGCTCTAACCCACTTCAACTCTCTACATCACCGTTAGTATTTGCTTCAACTGCATTGCTATCATAATAGTAACCTACCAGCTTAGTTATTTGCGACGCAACAAAACCACTGCCCAAACCCGTAATAATGCCATGCAAAAGTAAGCGTTGCTTACTCATCGACATTTGGGTGGTACGGTCACTAGAAAAGGTTTGATTGCGCCGATGACATAAATATCAATTAATGAATGACATGTAATTGGTGAAGAGCACGTAGTTCTCTACTAACCGCGCACACAACTCTTGACGCACAGCTGCTGTAAATTTATTAACCAAACAAAGCGCCGTCGTGGTGCCAAAGATCAAATTGTAAAGTAAAACAATCTGAAAGTTGCCGAGCCATTCTATGGCACCAAAGTCACCCAACAGATCAAAGTTCGTAATACCTGCAACGAAAATGTTCAATAATTGAGTTACACAAAAAAAAAGAATCGAAAGGCAATAATTAAGGCTTTTAAAAGTTAATTCAGACAACAACCATACTCCGGATTAAAGGTGCAATTACAGATTTAGGATTAGACTTGATATACACCAATGTCACTTAACAGTACGGCGTCGCAGCAATTGCGTTCTAAAATGCAAGAGAACAATTTGCAGCAAGTATGCATAGCACCTTTAATCTGAGTCAATGCCGCCTCGTGTCTAGATTATAACTCACCAATAATTCTGCTGAGCAGCGGCAGAGCTGAACTCAAAATTAAAACCAACGCACAGTTGAGTATCAATTGGGCGAGTGAAGTTTTTCGTTTTTGTGGGCGCACATGACGCATAAAAGGCATCGTGTAGAACCCAACGACCGAAGTGGCACCCAAATAAAATATTAGACACACTTCTAAGCCAGCGCCAAACGGACCGAGCTTGGACAGCGACGTGATGCCAAGTGTGAATTGCTGCAACTAAACAAAAAAAACAATTTATATTTGAACTGATGACGAGCTAAACAAAACAAAAACAACTTACTCTTTTGCTAAGAGGTAATGCTTTGATTCCAATTAACAACTCCAGTGTATTTTGCACCACCAACAGCACTGTTATTCCCGTAAAGAACAATAACGATAGCATTGCCAGTGGATAGACAAAGTTGCGTTGAAACGCTGACGACTTGCGTAGCTTTTCCAGCTCTCGACTTTCAGACTCCAATTCTCTCAGTCTTTGATTGAGCTTTTCATGCTCGTTTTGGTGGCTATCTAGCGGTTTTCGTTGATACAGGTGCTCCAACGATGTATGTTTGTAATAGCCGCCGGCACCACCATTTGTGTAGCTGCGCGTCAAACTGGAACGCAAGCTGCTGCTACCGTTGCCACTGATGCTGACATTCAGCAGTTCAATGTTCGCTAATTTTCGTTTCACACTGGCGATTTCCATGTAGTATACTTGGTATTCCTCATTGACGTCGCGAAGCAGATGCGGCTTCACCAGCACTTGTCCCATTACGCCAAAGAGACGAACGAAACCAAGAGGTGTACAAACTACGGAAATATATGAAATAGATTCAATTAACAAAATAATTTAGTAAAAAACCAAGTATCTTAGAACCCAAAACAAAGACTGATTCTCTAAATAGTTTATACAAATTAGTTCGTAAGTATAAAATAATGTTCAAATGTAATTTTGCTAGTATTGAGTATTTAGCATATCTAAATTGGGTATTTAGTTTCTTGAAACAAAAGTATTTAAGTATGTATGTATGTCCATCACTGAACATTTCTATTTTTCACTGAGAAGTGATTCAGTCTGCCTGCTCACTGTAAATCTATAAATAAAAAACTTTCTTGATTTACTATCGAAACCTTTGCCTTGGAAACGGGGGTACATAAAAACCTAATTTGTCAAAGTGAACAAAACAATAAAGAAAGAGAACATAAAGGACAATATATTTCTATACCTCACAACGCAAACTATACCAGCAAAACAGAAACGTATATTACTTTTATTAAAAAACGATTATAAAGTGCTATGTCTCAAGGAGATATGGACGAAGACTTCCTGGACTTTGAGTCAAAAGTCAATCAGGTAATGAAACTACTTGAGGATATGGCCAGCGCTAATAAATCGGAGTCAGAAAGTACAAAAAAGCCAGATACGTAAGTCAATTACAGCAAGTAACGACAAAAGATAATGCTTCATAGTCATAGTGAACTACTATAGCGCCAACACGCATTTTCACTTTTTTCCGTTAGTAAGTCTGACATCAATGAGGATAAATTTATTGTCAGCGTGCGTCAGGATCGCACGGTGCTCAATCGGAAGGCGGCCCATGAGAAAGACCCTAACGATCAGGGCGGTCCCCAGCAAATGGACAAATATACCTTCATGCAGCAGATGGAGCAAGACGCCGCCGAACGCGCTAAGGTGCGGCAGGAACGCGAGCGTATAGCTCAAAACTTTCGCAGGTTAGTTAGTCAAAGCATAATACGAGAAGATGAATGTATTCAAAGACTTTACCCTTCACAGTCTAGGCAACGAAGCTTTCCGCAAGCAGAACTACGAAAAGGCCATACAAATGTACACAAAAGCCATAGAACACGTAAAGGATAGCCCGATACTTTACAATAACCGAGCGCTCTCTTATCTCAAGTAAGTATACATAGATAAAAAAGGCGAACAATAATTTATTATAAACGCGTTTACATATGTACATCGTCAAAGGCTTCGCAATGCTAAACGCGCAATAATCGATGCTGACTACGTGATTAACAAATTAGACGAAAAGAACTTACGATCCTGGTTATATCGTGCAGCGGCCTATCTGCGATTGGGCGATGAAAAAAATTATGAGACGAGCATTAAATTCGCAAAGAAGAATAATTCTAAAGAAATTGACTACATAGCTGCATTTCAAGAGAAACTCAGAACAGAATTCTAAATAAGGATACAAAAATAAGCCCAAGCACTTTAAATTGATTCCCATATTGTGTAATGTTTAATCATTAGAACTCGAAATTTTGTATTTACATATGTATACCGACATGCAAATGTATGTAAATCAATGTACTATTTTTTACTCACCGAGAAGTAGAAGCACACCCAGAAATGAAACGCAGGAGTATAGAAATGGTAGATGTACACTGCCCAAATCTGGAAATAAAAATGCAACAAGCAGCAGTGAATATTATTGAAACTGAACTGAAACAATTGATTAACAGAACACAAATAATACAAATGCAATTCACTACGGAAATAGATTTCCGGTGTATTTTCCGCTACACTGGATATCCATGTTTTTGCAACTGCTGTTGGGCAATAAAAGTAAATAAGTGAAGTACATCACTACAGTACGTACTTAGCAGTGACAAAAATCCAATTCTTTCCGGATCCATGACGGCGGACAGTACATAGGTTATGCCCAAGACAACCGTTGCTAAAAGACTGAATACTGTAAATGTTTCATAGACGCGTGCAATTATGCCCTTCTTATGTCCCACAAACCCTGTGGACTCGGTGAATAAGTACGCGAAAGGCAGAAATACAAACAGCGAGAGATTGGAGAATAGAAACACGTGATTCCAAAGACCTTTGAAAAACAAAAAAAACATATTGCATATAGCGATTATGTCTCCGCTTACGAATCAGTTAAGAATTTACCTTGTATAAGAGAGCTATTCAACCATTTCACGTAGTAGCTGTTGGGGTACAGCAACAAAATTTCATTGCTGGCTATTGAAATCGGCAACAGAAGTGCTGCGCCCACGGCGATCGCCATCGAAAATGTGCACAACCAGGAACTGAAATCAAAACGACAAACGGATGTTGTAGATTGAAAAACTATGTGTTTGTGACTGCAATTAGTGCGTTCGTGCATCAAAAAGGTCATTGATCTAGATTCTAGATATGCTTGCATAAACGTTTGTACATTGTTTGAAATGCAAAATGCCGTGACTCCTAAAAAATTCAAAATTCACTTTTTGATTTGATCGAATTATAACTCCCCACATCGATTTATAAAACAAAAAAATAATATTATTCACGACTTTTTGCATTTCCGTTGACGATGTGTACATACATACTATGTATGTATGTATCTACGCTTACTATTTTAAGCAGGGACCTGGGTTAATCACAGGATGCAAGGGCGTGTCTGTCTTGGAGCACGTGGCCCGCTACATAAACGATTACTATATTAAAATCCTTTCAGCGTTGGGTGGTGCGTGGGTCTTGGGACCAGCCTGGTAAAAACATAAGTTGCGTTCCAGATAACTTCGTATATAAACCTGTAAAACTGTCAAATAATAAAATTACTCTCTTGAAAGAGAGGAGCAAGAGAGAAAAAATAAAAATCACCTGGAACGCGAAAAGCCACTTTTCCTGTAACTACTTCCATTTTTTTTATGTTAAGCGCCATGGAGACGATCAAATATCTTTATCAGCCGTCTCGCGTTTGCTTGACAAAAAAGAAGCGCACTTGCCTTCTGATCGTCGTGGTGTGCAAGTGCGCGGACAAGAAAAAGAAATTGTTTGTTGAATTAACGCGTTTATTTGAACGTTTGCGGGCAAGACACGAGCCAATCTCACACATATGCAATGCTTGACGTATTTATTTGATTGTCTCCGTGGCGCTTAATGTTCTTTGCTATCTGTTTTTGCTTACAAATGCAACCCTGCCTATCGTTTGATACTTTTCATGAACTTGCAGAAAATGAACTTGAAGAAAAACTTCGGACTAAAACCTGCAACTTCTGACTGAGAGAGAGAGCAAGTTACTCTCACAAAAGTGGTTTGACTTGCAGGTTTTTTGGCACCTGGAACGCTTTCCTGCAAAAAAAAACCTGCAAATCGTGAATATCGTGAGCATCTGGAACGCAACTATAAATTCGATGAAAATACGAAAAAATGGCGGTGTGCAAGGTTTAAGGCCATGCAGATAAAACGCTTGCTTCATAGGCCCGTCAGAATGGGTACTTGTACGCCAATAACGGAAAAGTATGCGAAGGAAGTGACGTACGTGCAGTAGAGATACGCCACAATGAAGGTTTTGCCCCTGCAAACAAAAATTAGCTGTTCCTTATGACCGCGTACTTGGGGTTTACACTAGTAAATTTTTCAGATACAATAGCAAAACATTCACACTTTGTTCAGTAATCTATTCACACTTCTCTCGATGTCTTCGTCACTTTCTCTGGCTTTTGGAAGACAATTTATTATCTGGATGCCTACTTTACTCAAACAATATGACAATTAATGCTTATTCTCGTTTGTCTTGACTTGTGTAAACGCGAGGTTATACAACTGTCAGCAGTGACGGACTTACGTGCGTCAAAAGTTGAGTATTGGCCAACGTTTGTTGGGTCCGTCGACGTAAGGGTTGCCAATCTGACGCTCTCTATGCAAACACACACAGTCTACTTAACTGTCAGTTTCATCATTGAGCGTCACGTATGAAAGTTCTCATTCTGACGGGGCCATGACGGGACCATCACTTTGACAGATAAGATGAAATGTATGAAAATGTACGAGGCATGCCACATAGATCGTTTCAGCTGCGAAAATATGGCCAACTCTCATCTTTTTGCGCGCGTTGACCATCAGCTGGGTTAATTTTTATTCAAACTCGAGTTTTCATGCAGAAACATAAAACTTTTAAAACTAAATATGTACATATATTAAATCCTCTGCAATTTTCACGAGTAAAGAAGCAGTACAAAATTTTTTCCTTGGACACCATTGTGGCATACCTTTTGCTTTTGCGCTTTGCTGGCAAAGTTATAAATATCACGCAAAGCCACCTAGTTTCATCTGGTATGGCCTTTAATGCAGCTGCCCAGAATCTGTAGCTCGTTTCTGTAACTCTTCTCTACTGATTATTTCTCTACTGGTAGAGAATATACGTCATTCTCTACTACTCATTAGCCTTGGTAGAGAATTGTTACAGAAACGAGCTCCTGATACCTAGTCTCTCCAGATTCATCTCCATCACTCAATGAATTGTCAGCATCGAAACATCCATAAATCCGCTGCCNTTGGTAGAGAATTGTTACAGAAACGAGCTCCTGATACCTAGTCTCTCCAGATTCATCTCCATCACTCAATGAATTGTCAGCATCGAAACATCCATAAATCCGCTGCCCCTTTTAATGGACGAAACAACAAATTGATCACATTGTGATAGACAAAAGATACCCATAGAACGTTATTGACGCTCGTTCCATCCGAGGAGCCAACATCGACTCGGAGCATTACATTATTGTTTCTGAGGTTCACAAGCGCCTCTGTACAATAAGAGCGGCCGACTCTCAATCCTGCTCCACTTCCCCATCTCTCCACACCCATGCGGAAGAGGTGGACGGCTCATTCCCACGACAGCCGGTTCTACGTACCGGAATGACTCGGGTTTT